>NW_017537612.1:72833-162251 GCF_001853355.1 Bactrocera latifrons | reverse complement strand
ATTTACAATATTATTTTATTTTTGTCTATTTTATTTAATTCAAATTAATTTAAGGTAAAATATATGAAATTTCTTTAAGACTCCTTCCTTCGTTTTATTTTAAAATCCCCTTTTATTACTCATTCCTTAGTGTAATTTCATTGATTTCCTTCTCCACTGTGATTCCTTAAAGCATTTTATCTGCATACATGCCTATAAAAACTCTATGCAACCCATGCGCCTCCATCTATGCAAAGAAAAGTCAGTTTAGCCTATAAGAAGCGACAGGTAACCAAATCGGTTGGTAATTGCATTCAATACAAAGACATGCAATTGTTATAAATAAAAGCGAGGGGGTTGTTACTTCAGGCTAGCAAGATTCTTTCAGTTGAAGTGAGGCAAAGCCAGATTGGCGCAAATATTACGTAACGTCTTGTATAACAGGGTTATGAGACAATGTGTATGGCAATTAAAGCAAAATGTTTTTTTTTTTTTTTTTGTTACTTCTTTATGATTATTGAGTTTTTGTGTAAGTAGCTTTAGGGTGCTCAACTTCATTTAGTCCTCATTTCATTTCTGTATCAGGAATGCTTGGATTTTACATACATATATCGGCATTGAGTATAATACTGCTGAATGAAACTATCTCTCAATCGATTTTATTGAAATTCTCTGGCTTATAAACCTAAACAGTTTAGATACTATGCGATCTCAAAAGGAGTTTTTATGTTTCGACTCAGATTTCATGGATTTGAATATGTTTTCATTAGAGAGTACCCTCAATTAAGATTCCGTTTATGAGGCTTACTCTGTCGGATATCTCACTCATTGGAGAATGTCTCTCTAATAACTTCTGCTGAGTTATTTTTCTTAGCAAATGAGAATTCTAATGCTTCTTATTCCCCGAAAATCAAATAAAGTTAACTTATTTTCTATATTTTCTACCGGAGTTGAACATGATCTTCCAAAGAACTTTAACAATAAGAATAGAAAATACATTCCTCTTGACGTCAGTTAATTTCTCCAGGACGATTCTCAGAACACTTATTACTTCACTTTCTTGCGCACGTTAATCAAAAACAGCGTAAACTTTCACTCCATTCGAAATGTAAAGCTATAATCTTGCATTTAGCAAGAAAGTCCAACATTCGAAGCTCTGCAAGACCATAACACGCAACTCTCTGCAATTTTCCGTAAATTTGCTTTTATTGTCAACAACTCGACGAGCAAACCAAGCGATAACGAACTACTACAAAACAAATGGATGTCAACAAAGATCGCAAGCAAGAGCGTGGCTGGATTGCATAGCAACATTGTTGCAAGTATATGTGGCACAATTGGAGATGATGGGGTGAAGTTCATAAGTTTAAGTTGTTGGCATATGCAACAAGTTTTGTGTTGCTCACGCAGTTATTTGTAATATTTCGAACAAAGAAAGCCAGCATGCATACTCATGTGTATAAACACACACACACACACTCATAATAAATACACATATATGTTTTTATGCTTTATCCTTCAACGACGGCAACGCGTGTTGGCGCACGTGATCTCAGCGCGTTGGCAAGAAAGTTTTCAATAGAAGCAAAGTGGCACAACAGTGTGGAGAGTGGAAGTAAAGGATTATTAAGTTCTTTCAAACGCAAGTACATTTAAATGCAGGGAAAACTGATTATAAGAAAGTCTTAGCTGAGATCAAGTCGTGCTTTCAAGCATAAGCACACATATTGCTGTGGCTTAAGAAGACTTAAGAAGAGAACATATTAATGCTGAGGTCAGAATAAAGCAACTTATATCATTTGAATGTAAATTTATGGAAAATATTTGAAAGTATATGAAAGTATTGCATTGCATTATATTTAAGTTGCATCTGATTATAGAATTTACTTTTATCAAAACAAGATATTCCAAAAATCTCAATCAACTCTCACCTACTACTGTGTTTATTGTGTTTAAGTTTTATTTGGTCGAAAATGGAACAGGCAGCTTATCTAGGTTCCTACTCGCTAAACTGATAAACTTGATGATTTAATTAGTCCACATACATATAAACTGTGGCAGAAAAGTACCCGGAAATTATTTCATTATTCCTCAATATTTATTTTGTCGCCATCAGATGAAATACACTTATGCCAACGTTTTTTGCAGTCCTTTTCATAAGCACTCTTTGCGATGGCTTTCAGCTGCTTCAGCGAATTTCGGTTTATCTCTTTGATCTACTGAAAACAGTGCCCACAGTAAGACATTTTCAGTATTAGAAACAAGAAAAAATGACACGGAGTCAAATCTGTTGAATACGCTGTCTTATCGATGGTATTCACTGCGTTTTTGGCTTTAAACTCGATTGTAATCGCTGCTACAAAATTCATGAATTCTTTTTCAACAATTCCGGCCGCTTTCGCTGAATGTTCTCACGCAAACACCTCAATACGGCCAAATAGCACTCCATATTAACTGTCGATCCCTCAGAAACATATTCATGACGCACTGAGCTTTAATTTTTGACCGTTTTTGGCGTGTTTTTTTCGGATTCGACGTCGTTTTTCTTCCCTCCATTCTGTTACTGTTCATGAATGTGGCATCGGCATTCGCATGATAAACCATGATCAAAAGCCTGTTTATGGTGCTTTTTGAGAAAAGGTCGAGTCGAGCAAGAACGCGTTTCAGAACCGAAATATCCACCAATTTTATTTGAACGGACTCGGGATAGACCTCGAGCTCTCTTGCCAACGCTCTCACACTTGCCTGATAATTTTAAAGCACCATATTCTTTAGGTTTTTTTAATATTTTCATCAATTGAAGTAGTCGAAGGACATCTTCAACGATCTCATGACCATCTTTAAAGGCTTTGTACCGCTTGTAGTATTGAATTTATGATAAAACTGAATTACCGTAAGCTTTTTACAATATTCGTAACATTCTGCATACGAAATTTGGTTAGAAATACAAAACTTGAGACACATTTTTCGTTCGATATTTTTATCTATTGGCAAAATTGCAACGAATTACTGTAGGTGTATTGACCTAAGGAGCTGCTCTAAGCAAACTGGTTGGCAGATTGCGCTCATCTTTGGGACGTTTGTAATTAAGGACATTCCTGCCAATATACTCGTAAGCAAAAAAAAAAAAAAAAAATATGGCAATATCATTTACCGGGGAATTCAATTACAACTAGAAAAATTTCCGTGCGCTCTTTCTACGGACAACAAGTGTAACAATGAGGCTACTTAATTACCGTGTTCAACCGCAATGCGAAGCACATTCTGTAATGGTAAGTAAGCGTTTAAGAAACATTGCTCCTTTGGTATACTCGAGAAATCATTACAGATTCGGAGCAGTCTAGCCTTCTCCGAAAAAGATGAAGCCTGTCCAGGCGGCCAGAAAAGAGTTGATTAATATTTGCAGGAATTCAGAAGGTGCGACTGACTGTCAAACTTGTCACATGAAGTACATCACACGCTCTACACTTATGTGCAATATTATCAGGCCAAATAGGAGAAGAATTCGTTCGTTAGGTTTTATAAAATTGAAGTTGCTTGGTATACTTTAATGAGCTTTAATGAGCTAGAAGGAGACTTCGTTGAGAAATAAACTGTAGTTTTTACTAATTGTTTGTGCCTCTCTCATAAGCTCAGTTTCGTACTTAGTGGAATGTAATCTTACACATAAATGAGATTATGTGCACTGTCGTACTTTGTACGTTTTGAGGATAATTTGTCATCAGTTAATGATTAAAAAAGTCATAAAAGATGAAGTTTACGCTTAAAAATTTATTAGACTACCAGCACAATACTAATACGAAACAATCTAATAATTTCTGTATTTAAAATACAGAAAACATTTAGCGTCTACTTAACTATATGCTGCAATTATCATCGGGGAACTTAACTAAACTGAAGTTAGTCGAAAATTAGGTGAAAGTTAATCCAAGTCTTACAAATTACCATCTTCTGCTATATAATGTTCCACTCAATATTAATACGTTAATTAAATTAAATTAATAAAGCATTTTTTAATATTTCCTTTAAATTATCTAATTAAGCCTTTTTTCATTTACCTATTTTCGTTGCTTCGGTTCGTTTCCAGATCATGTCAGACAAACAGATTAATTGTCTGCTTATTGATTGTCTCCGAGCGCATCCTCTCAGCTGTCACTTTAACATTTTGACAAACAGCTGATGCTTTGCAAATAAATAAATTGCAAATGGAACGAATCATTAAAACGCTGCCTTGCTGTATTGAGGTTCAAAGGAAAGAGTTAAGTTTCATTAAAAATAAATATTAATAATTTAATGCTTGCCGCGCTGCCAATTAGCTCCTTCACTTTGTAATGAGTGTCTGGATGTCATCACGACTGTTGTGATTGTTAATTATGTATAAAGTGATATGATTGATGTTGATGCTAAAGGCTTTCGTTGCTAAAAGCGATTTCTGTATCAAACTTAGTGGACGGTATTTTACTGGTGTTATTATATAACAATAAAACCTGATTAATGGCTTCTTCAATACGCAGAAAAGATGTTTATTAGAAAAGGGAAATATTAGTAGAATTAATAAAAAATAATATTAGTTAGATCATACCATATGGAAGTGAGGCCAATAAAAAATTGCTGCTCTGTTGTCACAGCCAATTATTAAGAACGGGCTCTCTCTTTAGAAATACAACCCTTTGGCTTGCATGTCAACCTATTGTCACTGTAACACTCATCACTACAATAAAAGTATGTTCTTCAACAATACCGTAAAAAGCGCGACTTCTAAACGGATAAGCATGTTTATGACCATTTATTATTCCCACGTTGACACATTTCAATTTTTATCTAAATCCTGACGCGTTAGCACCCACCCAAGCGCCAGCTACCGTTTAACGTTCACTCAGGAAAGGAATTTAAATTTGAGTCGCGTTAAAATTACAAAATGTCATTTAAAATGCAGTAACGGTAATTTTTATGTCAAGCATAAGCGAGTAAAAACATAATTCCGCCATTTGCCGGCGAGCGAAGGTTATCAAATGACCGGCTGAGGGGTCATAAAAATAATCAAAAATCGCGTTGCGGCAAAAAAGAAAGAAAAAAGCCAAAAACAATAAAAAAAACGAGAAAACAATAACAACGCGTAGCAAATTGGTGTGAAAAAGGGAAACATGCGAGCGACCAAAAGGTGAAACCGTTCTGCCAGGCGAAGCGAGCTCATATCTCTAAGTACTAAAACATGCCACGGCACTTAAATACGAATAAACACGCAGGGACATTGTTCCAGCACACCAGCGCGTGCGTGTGTGGGTGCAGGCGGTCATAAAAAAGATATTGACCGGAGGAAATGTAACCACATCCTTGCATTTGTATATGTGAGCGTGTGTGAGTGAGTGCTTGCGCGCCCTCCGTAGCTGGGTGCTCTCTAAGTGAACTCATTGCTCGCACGTATGCATATGTTGGCACATATGTGGTGGTATGTGTACGAAGCGGCATGCAGATAAATTTTAAAATATTTATGCTCCTCTTTGATTGCGCCACTCGGGGAGTGGGCTGGAGTGAGCCGCCATTTGCGCTGACTAATTCAGCTGCTGTTATCCTGCGTTATCCTGTGCAAGTACCGACGCTTACCTGTTAGGTAATATTTACATGTGCAATGCATACATATTGAGACAAATGTGCATATCTAAGCCCGCGCTGCTTTACACGCTTTGGCGCATGCTCGCTTAGCTATTGCGCTGCTATCTTGGCCATAAAGCACTCTACTGGGAAGTAACTTTTTGAGTAATTACTTTTGCAGCGGATTTGTGTGCTAACGGGCCGAGCAGCCAGTAACTCAGCTCGTTGCCGGAGGTGCTCACATATACATATATATATATAGCGGCTGCACAGTGGTGTGGTCATAAGGTTTTTGTGGCTTAAAAATAAATAAATTTYGATCTGCATTGGATTGAAGAAAACTTATAATTATAGTAAAATATTTGGAACTGTTCACTTTGTAGAAATAATTTTTTGGAAGTTAGATAAAAAACTTTAATGAAAATATTTTTTTAAAATTTGAATAAAAATATTTTTTATACAAATTTTTAATTTTACTATAATAATTTAAAACACGAATGTAACAAAAATATTTAGTTATAGTAAAATATGGTCAACTCTTCACTTTTTAAAATTAACATTTTGGAAGTTTGGTAAAAAATGTTATTAAAAATATTTTGTAAACAATTTTTAATTTTAATAAAAATATGTTTTTAAATATACGTTGAGCATAAAAACGAATCAATCAAACCAAAACGTTCGTTTTCTAACTTACCATTTCAAAAGATTTCTTAGAAATCAGTCAACTGGGACAGAGACAACTATTATAACGGTTGTTTTTGAAACAAATAAAATGAGCTATCTTCAATAAATAACTTGTTTATACCTTCCGAAAGAGCTTCTAGATATATATTGTTCCAATAAAAAAAAAAAAAAAGGTTGAAGAACCGTAAAAGTATCTTTTTCAAAAAATCTACCCAAACCTGAGATTTATTCAAGTTTAGCTCAGAAATAAGTGTAGAAGACAGGCTGGGAGTTCAAAATATTCCTCTTACGAAATTTTCGTTGAATTTTATTGAAACGCAAACAAAAATTACTTAGATCCGCATCAATCCAATATCAATCCAAGCCAATGCGCCTGGTTAGTAGAATTAATGATAGTCGAGAAGCATCTCTCCGCCATCATCTTAGTTCCAAACGATAGACAGTGAATCAGAAATTTTCTACATTTTTCGACTATGCAACTTTAACAAGCCAGGAGGAATACACCTCGCTCTGTGGTCAATTATGCCCTCATCTCTAATTGCATCTTTAAACACAATTAAATCAAAGCAGCTTAGTAGAACTCCTGCGTTAATGGTGGTAATATGGCCCCTCACTGGATTTAACCGGATAGTTTGACTCCTTCTTCTTGCGATTAAGGAAAATCCTGGAAGATGTGCTCTCGTATCTCTGCTCTTTGATTTGATCCTGTATAAAATCCCATAAGTTGACTTAATTTCTTTCTGGGAACAATTTCAGTATCGTGAACCATTTTGTATTGAACTCTCGCAGAAACAGCCTTGTCTCTCGAAAGGCAGGCACTTGTTAACAGTGACGTTTTCTGCTGGCCTTTTATCTTTCAATACCTGCTCTTGTGAAGTATGATGGTTCACAGTGTAGGACGGTTACGGTTCTATTCCACAGGTTGCCCCAGGCTTCTTTCTTCTGGAGATCGCTTTGATCATTTCCAATGATATAGTATGTATGCCCAGGGATTTATGCTAATAGTAAAAGTTGCGCCCTCCAAATTTTCATGCTCAGCGCATGTGTGCCAATATAACTCATTGCCATGAGGGCAATTTCGCTAAGAGCAAGTACTTACACAGATCTTTAGTAGTTTTAAGCAAATGCTAAGTGAAGTTAAGAGCTTCCAATATAGAATCCTACTTCAACATTCCCCTTTAAATACAATTTATGAGTGAAAGAGCTCATTGTGTGTCTTTCCGTCAACTTCGCTCCCCTCACATATCACTAAAAGGTACGTTTGCGATGTAATTATTATCAGGAGTAGGATTTCGTCGCGGAGCTCTAGGTTATCAAGGATGCAGTGAAATGTGATAGTGGATTTCGAAATGTCTCCTTCTGGGACCTTTAATATATCCGGTTTTCTGCAATCTGTTAGTATCTTTCGCAGCAGTTCATCTAACGACAATGTCTACGATTTCTTTTTAAAAGCGACATAAAGAGCTCTCGTTGGCAGTCGCTCGTTGAACATTTTCCAGCTGTTTAGCGAGGGTGGTTTTACTTAGCACCGTCCACGAGGCAAAAATATCATAAAAAAACATTAGATTAGTCACGTACTGCCAAAGTACAACTTTTGGTGAGAGATCTTACCGTTATCCAATGACTCCTTTAAAGTAATTTATGGTAAAAGATGCACTCAATAGGCATCTATTCCAGGAGCGGTACTTCTTTATCATGACGTGTTCTTTATGCTTTGTCTGTCTGTCGGTCCAGTAGCAAATATTTGTGTTAGAAACCTTTTTATTTTATTTTTTTTTTTTTTTGTTTTGTGCCATGAAAAATGCAATAGCTTCGGACTACTACGGCTTATAGCTCCCTTTCAAACTGATTGATAAAAATCAGAATAAACTGTTTTTATACCTTCAATCTCTATATTGGACCTTTATCTCTCAAACCAAGTCGTTAAAATAAAAAATTAACTTTTCACCACGAAAACACCACTGTGGGTAGCTTTAAAAAAAAAAAAAACAAAAAAAAAACAAAAAAAAACAAAGTACAACATTTTATTGCACCTTCAGGATATGGTGGCGCGTTTGTTGGAAGCAAAACGAAAGTAAAATCACCCCACCGTTAGCGCTGATCCGCAAAATTACTAACACAGGAGCTATTAGTATCATGGCCGTTGCCTGAGTGCTTGCATCTTCCCGTCTGTGTGTGTGTTCATAATGCAAACGATAATTATTAGCATCGGGCGACTTTTGTAGCGACTTTTAATGGCTTGCTGGCGTGTTGACTGTCCAACGATGGCTGCCAAGTTTGCTTTATCTGCATATATGTCTATATGTATATGTGTGTGTGTATGCTTACATGTGTAGTGCCTCTGTTTGTTCGCAATGCATGTGTTTGTGTGTGTTGCCTTGTCTGCTGTCGCAACTTTGCGGTTAATCTAAATTTATAACTTCATTTTTTCGCCATTGATGCCGAGCTCAGGGCAGGCGCTTCGTCCGTCCGTCTGCCAGAGTTAATATATACGCGCTCAACTTGTTTAACTGCATATAATACGCTGGTAATGCCACCTAACCCAGATTTGGCCATTTTGTTTTCGCAAATTGTTGTTGTTACTGTAATTTTACGGCATGTGATAATGAAATAATTTCAGTTTTTGTTTGTAGGCTTTGTGCCAACAATATTTTCTTACTTCAAGCGGTGTTTTTTATACTATCTATATATAGATATATTTTTTTTTTGTTGGTTTTGCTTTCAACAAACGATTGAATATATACATATATATATGACGTTTCTCTTTCTCACTTTTTTATATATATGTGCAGTATATATGCTTAATTTTTATCATTGCCTCTGTGGTCATGCAGCTTCCACCGTAACGAGTGTGTGTGTTTTCATATATTACATCCATAAAATGGAAAGTAGTTTCGAAAGTTTGGTAATTGAATATTTGGTAATTGCACTTCGTGGTCTCATTTCTGGTTACAAAATTAAATTTTTGCACTTTAGGTTCACTAAAGTGTTATTAATATCTAATAAAAAAAGTATTAAAATATGGAAAGGTTTAGGGTTGCCGAGAAAAAAGTGTAGTTATAGTTGAAGCGGCTTATAATAATAATGGCATATACAATAAATATATAGGAGTACCAAATAGTAAACACCAAAGTATTTCAAAGGTATGCAATTATACAGACTGTCCAATGCTTATGGTTGTGGTTGTGGTATAAAAATAGTAAAATTTAGTTAAATAATATGATAATTGTGTTGGTGTTCTTATGTAGCATTACTGTAATTTCTATTCTATTCTATTAATAAAATCTTCAACATTTAATTCTTTTATAATTTTTTTTTTTTGAGTTCACGCTTCATATCACAGCGAAATCAAAGCTTGTTGTGAAAAATGTGAGCTTAAAATGCAACTACTTTACACCTGTGCGCTAAAATTTCACTTTTCATTAAAACTAGATTTATATATCATTAATTTATTACTTTAATTTGGCAGCATAAAGAAGTAGTAAATAATCAAAATAAGCAATTTGCATAATATTTACGCGCCTCGTCAAACAAAATAGTATCAAAATAATTTTTTAGACGCAACTATCGCGTATAAATATTTAAATAAGATATTTCCAAACACACACACAACCACAAATTTGCGCTTGTGCAAAACTTTAATATAAATTTTTTTATTTTTCGATTTTAATTTGCAGGCGGCAGCATCAATCCTCGTTAAGCTGCGCGCGCGCCAGTGTGTCAGTAAACAATTGCAATAAATCAAAGCTTGTCAGCGAATCTCCCGAGTGTTCGGCGGCAACAAACGACAACAGCGGCGCGAATACGGACTCACCTGCCGCACTGTTTGGGGCATTAGTGCGCTTGTGTGCGTGCCGACGTGCGGATATGTGTCATTTTGTGGCGTGAACGTGTTAAAAATTAATTTGCATAAATAGCAAATATTTCGTGTTGACAGAGTAAATATTTGCCAGCATATGCAGGTGGCAACGCCAAAAATCCTGCAATAAATTATACCGCGACACATTTGTTGAAAATTGCAACTTTCAGCGCATACTTAATGCGAAATTTATGCATTTATTTATTTATTTGTGTTTAATGGAAAAAAAAAAATTGCGGAAAAATAATTAAAAAAAGCAAACTGCAATGCTTAATTGATTAATAGCGGTGACAAATTAACAAATGCATAACCGCATAAATAAGTGCGTACATACAAGTGTGTCTATGTGTTAGTGACAGTGGCGTATATGAACAACTGGCAGCGGCGCCTGTGCATATGCAACGACTTGTGACTGCCGAGTACCGTAAATGCGCTTAAGCAGCGAGGAGGCGCAACAACAAGCGCATTTAAATCAAATTGAGGGGCGGAAATAAAGTAAATTATAAAGTGAATAAGAAAAGACAGGAAATTCGTGGAAGAGCCGCTCATAAAAATGCACAACAAAAGCGCACAGCAAGCGCGTAGAGAGTAGAGAAACAATCTTTTATAAAAGCGTAAAATTAAATAATAAAGCCACTTAGCTTAAGCTGCTTGGTTTTTGCTTGCAAAGGCAGCTGCACCAGCGCGGAAGTGGCACCACAATGCGAGTTTAAAACAAGTATAAAATTACCGTTAAAAAGTACTCTTTCACATACATAAAAGAAACTGCCATAGAAACAAAAACTGCCAAAACAAAGAAGTCGTGCGTTAATAAACCACAAACAATAAAAAAAAGTAATTAACAAAAACCAACAACAATCACAGCCTTTGCTTATAGCCGCGCGCGCTCAAGTGTGCCCATTTTCGTAACAATGCGCATAATTTCGCATAGCATACGTTACGGCGCGCACGCTTATGCCGCCAACGCGGCGCATACAATTAACAAAAACACGGCTACACAACCCACCAACACTCCCACCCTCATCACCTCTAGCACTGGCATCGCTACGAAGCAGACATCGACTCAAGCCACCAAAATTTTTGCAAACGCTGCGCCGCAGCAGCAACGCAGCGCCAGCGCATTGTCCCTTGACACATCACCGTTAGCTGTGCCACAATTGGCCAGCCTCACCACACTGCAGGCAGCCGCTACACCTACAGTTAAGTCAACAGCCACACGCCAATCGCAAACGCAGTCGGTGTCGCAGTCGCAAAGCTCACTATCAGCTACAGCAATGCTACGTCGCTCCTACGCTGCACAATTCAGAATGAATTGCCCCATTTTAATTGTAATTAGCCTTGCTTGTATCCTGCATGCCGGTCTGCTGTGGCATGGTGCAAGTGCTGCAATTTCAAATCGAGGTAAGTGCCGAATAGTTATGCCACTGATGACGCGCGTATGTTAAAGGAATTTAATTAAAAATAAAATTAAGGAAGCAAAAGGAAGGAGATAAAGGAATTGTAATTAAAAACAAAAAAATAAAATCAAGAATAATAGACATCTCATACACAGAGAGAAGAAGAAAAACATACCTTGAAACGTTCAGTTTGCATGGCAGCTATATATGATAGTCAACCGACTTAAACAATTTCTTCAGATATTGTACCGTTTATAATGGACAACGAACCATGCTAAATTTCGTGAAGTTATCTTTTCAAATTAAAAACATTTTCATACAAGCGCTTGATTTCGATCGCTCAGTTTGTATGACAGCTATATGTTGTAGTAGTCCGATCGGGACAATTTTCTAAGATATTGCTGCCCTATGTCAGAGAATTATACATGATGAATTTCATATTTATATCTCGTCAAATAAAGAAGCTTTCCATGCAAGAATTTGTAATGTAACGGAAAGTTTGTATGACAGCTATATGCTATATACGTCCGATCTAAATAATTTTCCAGGAGATTACTTCACTGTTCCAAGTTATTATTTAAGACAAATTCCATAAAGATATCTCGTCAAATAAGGAAGCTTTCCATACAATAGCTTGTATTTCATCTGCCAGTTTGTATGGCAGCTATATGCTATATACGTCTAATCTGAACAATTTCTTCGGCGAGTGCACCGCTGTTTGAGGCAATCAGCCGTACTAGATTTCAGGAAGATATCTCGAGTAGTTACCAATCTTCTCATAGAAGTATTCGATTCGGATCGTTTAGTGCGTTTGACAGCTATACTATAATAGTCCGATATCGGCAGTTCACAATGAACACAAATGAGTAGAGTCTTTTTAAGAATAGGATATGTGTAAAGTTTTGAATAAATATCTAAATATTGAACGCTACAAACTACGTGGCAAACCTAAGGTACATGAATGTACAAGAACATAAGAAGAAGTAACAGAAAAATAAAAAAATATAAAAAGAAAAACCATAAATAAAAATAAAAAAGAAATAAAACAAATAAAATAAGGAAAATAAATAAAAGTGGCCGGAAAAAATTAAGAACAAAAAGTTAGCGTGAAATCCTCAGTCGGCGCCTTGCGATATGCAACGCATTTGAATTCACTCACAAAACTGCCATTATTTATACGGATTTTTGTGCGTGTGCGAGCAATTGCTGCAACTTCAATGCAAATTAAGCACATTAGTTGTAGCAATATTTTCTCTTTTTAAAGGAAACTTTAATTTTTGCAATTTTCCACTTTTATTTAAAACAAACACATCCTTGCTATGTTTACTCAGCGTCTGAAAAGCGTGCGAAATAAAATCAGGCAGTTGCTAAAGTCGCATAAAACACGCTTTTCAATGTGCTCGTAAGTGTCTTCATTTATGAAACCGCAAAATAAAGCAAGAAAGGCGAAAAACGCTTAAACAAAAGTGCTAAAAAGTGTGTGTTTAAATGTGTGCGCGCCTGCAAATAATTCACTACAATGCCACTATATCATATATTTAGACTAGTGCGCTTACTCAGCATATAACAAATACTCTATATACGTTACATATTCAAAAATATATATATATATATATTTACATATATCGCTTAAATCCGCTCCATTTAAGCGTCAGCTTTCACGTTTTTCCTTTTGCTTCCTGCCTTACTTTATCTCTACCGACTTTCGCCTTTGCACAACCTTCAGCGTTGCTACTGCTTCGCATCCCTATAATCACACACACACACACACTTTCACAAATATTTTTCACATTTTAATTCCCCTCTAGCTCTGTTTTTGCAGTTTCCTTTGTTTACACTCGTAAATGCTTAAATCCTAGTCGTCGAAATGGGTTGCGTAAGCTGGTTGCCACGCCGCCGGTTCGCTTCGCCACACATCCGCCCGGCATACCAAGTAGTTGCAAGTCGCGGCTGCTTGCCTCTAAAACGCATTTACACAAGTACCACGCTATGCACACACACACACACACAGGCACAGAGTTACACGCGCAACCACAATGCGCGTGGAAAACACCAAAAACCACTCGAAAGTTCAAATCCCGCTTTGAAGCTGCTGTGTGGCGCATACACTTGAAAATTATGCATAAAATTCTATCTACTCGCTCGAATGTACTAGATAAAATATTAAATTTCATAGAAAAGAAAACAAAACAAAAAAAAAAACTAAATACGCTATACTTTTAGTGCTTTTCACTTGCTAACTTATATAATTGAAAAATCAATGTGCTCTGAAGCACTTTCTGTTCTCGAACGAAGTAAGGAGTGCTGAAACTAAGTCTATCATCACGTAGGCTAACAAAGCAGGGAGAAAGGAGGGAGGTGAAATAAGAAGCTGCTATCAATGAATCTGTCAAAAAAAAGGGATATTTTTAAGAGCGTGAACAAAGCTATAGCAAGGTAAGCTGAAAAATGTCGAGCTACCTCTCTGTTCAGAAGGAAAAAGTTAAAAGCCTGAGGAGCGCAATGGAAGTGGATGATGATAAACGTGATGCTGAAAGTGTTATAAGCAACCCTAGTCCGCCACCGTCATGCGCAGATGCGTTCGGCAACTGTATAAAGCCGCTATAACAAAGGTTTAGTGGCTTACTGGGAACTAGTAGGTAGCGGCTGACAAGAAGGACATGCAATCCTGGTCAAGCACAAGAGTCTGGATGCCGGCTACACCATCGCAGCTGGATCAGCTCATTAACGTCTATAATTTGAAACTTGCCAATAGAGGAGTGGAAATTCGTTAAGGCTTTCGCGGACCCTAAAGGAGACTTTGGCATACTTTCATGTGAGCATCGACTTACACTACTACTTGTATTAAGAATTTCAAATGATTAACTAAATGTTCTTCGTTAATCACATTAATATTTCTCCAGGTGCATTTGCACTCCGAATATGCGTCACGCGCAGTTGTATGGAGCTAAGCCGCGACCACAGCACCGCAGCAAGCGCGAGCTGCAAATGGCAACAATTAAGCGGGCAACATTAACTCAACGCGCCACCGCAGCGCACACAGCAACAAATTGTAGATAGTAACAGAAGACTTCGTTGCAAGTATTTGTTTGAGTTGAAGGTGGTTGGAACCTGCGCGGCGTCCACAGGCGGCTGTAAAGGGATACTATTTAGTTCGACGGCTGTGCAGTGTTATTTAAAGTTTTGCTATTGTACCATGTTATGCTGTGCTGTGCGGTGCTGAGTTCTGCTATGTTGTGTCGAGCAGTTAAGTTAACTTAGCTTAGGCGGCTGATATTTCACACTTAGATTGTTATGCGCAGTCCTTTTTGAAGCTAAACGATAAACTTTTTTACTGTCAACCACTGAAAAGTGGAACTCATTGAGAACGCAGAGTTCCCTAGGGCTCTTGGAGTGCTCGGCAAGCAGGACCTTGCGACTGCACAGATGTTGACTAAAGCTTGCTGAGTTCTTGGCGCAAAAGTCCTGTACTCAGCAGTTTTTGAGACTGAAGTACCTATCCCAGCAACCTCATTAGTCTTACAGTTTTCTGCAATCAGCGAATAACTCGATGCCAGAGATAAGGAGTCTAGAAAAGACTTCACGCGTCTTGAGTCAGCGAACTCAAGTCCAATATCGGTACCGGAATGGATAGTCACGATTTTGAAGAAAGCTGCGTTCCAGAGCAGAAGCTCTACTGCTACTTTTATAGCAGCCACTTCAGCTTGAAAAACGCTGCAATGGTCAGGAAGCCAAAAGCTGGAGCTGAAGAGAATTTCTCTATATATGCATACTTAAAACATGTTTCGAGCAGTATCATGGAATAAAAGTACTACGCTATGCCAAACCAAACCGTGTGACACTGTACTATAGTCGCGTAAATATTTGCTATTGCAGAGCCCCCTCCGTATTTATGTATAATCGTTTACTAAAACCGGACGAAAGGCGTGCGCCATGTTGCAAAGTAAATACTTTTTACCTCCAAGGTAAATTACATTGCGGAAATGAGCTTAATACCGCCACATTTTGAAGCACTCTATTTTAGCGTTTCGTTTTGTTGTGCATTCACTTTCAACTGAAACAATTTTCCAAAGTTCGCATTTTGGCCAGCCACAACTACATTAAAAGCTGTGCGTATGTATTTGTGGCGTTGGTTTGCCACGCCTCTAAATGCGCCAGCTCCTGTGCGCATACGCAGCTTACTCACTTCCTACGACACGTACGCGCTGCATCTGTGCGGCTTTATTTTTTATGCATTACGCACATTATGTCGGCTCTCGGCTTTATTCCTACTTTTTCCCTACTTTTCACTGTATTCTTAAAAGTAGTTTGCGTTTTCATTCCTGTTTCCCTCCCCGCATCACGCCCTGCACGAATCAGTGTGCTGGACTACGTGCGGTGGCTGGCTCTTGTTTAACTTTTAACTTGACACGAATATGTGCAAGCACCGCACGAACTCATTCGTGTGCTCCAAGACCAAAGAAAGTAAATATGAAAACAACTACAACAAGCCAGAGACAATTATAAAGTTATCTGTGTGGCAGCGCAGGGAAAAATTCTTAAATTCTTGTTAAAAGAAAACTGTATTCGTGTGTGTGTGTGTGTGTCTTTTCATTGCAGCCGATTTACTTTTATCACCGTTGTTTCCGCTTTTTGGGTTACTGGGTGGCATTTGCCAAAATACAGAAAGTTCCATGTTGCTCTACGTATATATGTATGTGCTTGTCTCTATAAAATAATTGCCTGAACAGCTTTCCTAAAAAAACTTCTTATATAGACCAGGGTTGATAATTTTTGAAAACAAAAAAATCATAGTATGATGAAATCCATCAGAAACGATAGATTCATCATTGGCGTAGATACCACTTACTTACTTACTTAGCCGACTCTAAAGCAGCGCGACAGTCGTCCCTCCTTTTCGCTCTCTCCCGCCAATAGAGATTCCAAGTATAGCCAGCTCCTTCTCCACCAAGTCTTTTCAAAGGCGTGGAGGTCTTTCTCTTCCTACGATGGGTACTGCATCGAATACTTTCAGAGCTAGAGTGTTTTCATTCATTTGAACAAAATGATCTAGCTATCGTAGCCGCTCCCTCTTGATTCGCTGAACTAACTTGTACAGCGGTATGCAATCAATGTTTCGCAGAACGTCTCTCTCGAAAACTCGTAACCCCGACTCATCAGAATTTGTTATCGTCCAAGCCTCTGCACCAAATAGCAGGTCGGGAGGATGAGTGAGTTGTAGAGTTTCGCCTTTGTTCGTCGAAATAAGATGTTATTTTTTAATTATCTGCCCAGACCGAAGTAGCACCAGTTGGCAAGACGAAGTAGCACCAAGATAGACGAAATTGTCTGCGACTTGAAAGTTCTAACTGTCAACATTGACGTGAGAGTCAAGTCGCGAGTGCGACGAYTGTTTGTTTGATGACGGTAGATATTTTTCTCTTGACCTCGTTTACTACCACACCCATATGCTTCGCTTCCTTATCCACTTAGAAGAGAGGAGAACTAACGGCGCGGATTTTGAAGCCAAAGGTATCAATAGCCTCGGCGTAAGTCAACTGCGAATTATTTTCTTCAAGAGTTGAATGAAGAAGTCGCACAATAAGATGCCCCCTTGTCTGAAATTTCGTCTGGTATCGAACGGCTGGATAAGGGCCTTCCCGATCCTGACGGCGCTATTGGTATTGTTAGTTTTGGGATACCAAATTCAGACATCGCGGCATAAAGGCAACTCGCTTTCATGCTGTCAAAATCAGCTTTAAAATCATTGAAAAAGTGGTGTCTGTCGGTTCTCTTTCCGCGGGTCTTATCCAAGATTTGGCACTTGGGTAATATCTTATCGTTTTTGATTTTCCAAGTCAAATCACACTATTAAGGTCCAATCATTTCCATATTTTACAAATAAGCTGGTGCATGCTCCTTGTCAGTTCTTCGCCGTCGCTTGGCCGCTAATCTATTGGCACCCGCCGCTTTGTTGTTCTTCAGACGGGTAATTGCTATTCGAACTTACTCATGGTCGGACAATGGAACGTCTGCTCTATCGTCATTGATTGGGAGATTAGGTTCACCATCTCCAGATGTCTGGCTTTCACTGCCAGTCAGCATGTTGGAGAAGAATTCCCTTTAAAATTTCAGTATACTCTGGCCATCAGTTACAGATCATTCTGTAGATTCTACAAGAGTATATTTCGGTGTTGAAACCTTCCGTTAGTCGCGTAACTTTTGGTAGAATTTTCCAGTACTACACTTGATCAACTATGAGTTTTTGAAACTTAAAATCTGTTGTAAATAGTTGGATTCCTTTATTTTTCGAAAACGATATTTGGAAACTTATTTTCTATTAAAACAGCTAGAGAAGTGCAATGAATTCTTTGACAATTTTCCAAAAGAACTTACTCATAAACTAGAAATAACTTTCATGATTTAATTTTCAAAACTATGAAAGCTTCTAGATGAACTTCGACTGCCGATCGAAGAAAATATGAATATAAATTGGAAGTTTCTTAAAACAATAGCAATTCCGAGGGAATTTCTCATCATAAACTAATTAGTATAAGGTTAACGCAAAGATTGGTAGTATATATGCCTATCTCAAACTAGCGCCTGGGTAATCTAAGTAAGACTATTATACTCGTTCGAAAAATGTCAGTATCAATTTTGACACATTTTTTGTGAAGTATCCTGTAGTTAGTTATTTCGTTTGTTATCTTGTTGGTCAGCCTAGTAAATAGAATATCAAATAAAATCTGCTAGTGTCAGCATATACGGCTCTGGATATGTTCTTGTGAGAACAGAATATTTTTCTGAACTGAATTAAAGCTTTGTAAAAAAATTTGAAATGCACGGACAGCCTAAACCAAATTTCTCTAAATAAATCTCCCATGAACTTTGAAACACAAACAGCTATGTTTTGGTATCCGTTTCATAAAAAAGCATTCAAAATTATATAATTTCAAAGTGCTCACTGTTCCACTTGTTCATAAAATGTATACAACTATTTGGCTTATAGAAATAGCACTAGTCAATACTCTTTGAGACCTGTTTATGTAACAGTGAACAAGGGAAAAAGCGAGCGCTTTGAAGTTATATCATTTTGAAAGCTTTCTTACCAAACGGATACCAAAACACAGCTGTTTTAACAGTAGCTTATTTTTCGAACATGATTGTACTTAGAATTGATTCATTTCATATATCGCAAAGCATTTACCAAAACTCATATTCCATAGAGACGAGTCTTTCTGCTCGAGTTTCCAAAGAATAATAACGCAAACACAAATACGAGTATAAGGTTCAGCGCAAACAAAGCGAATCCTTTCTACATCGACAACGCACATGAATGCCACTGTCAGTTCAAAGCAAACTCCAAACTTCGCCATTCCAAAAAGAGCACACAAAATGCCGTAAGCTACGCGTTAGCAACATCTTGAAATTCCGGTTAAAGGCAAACGTTTACTTCTTTTCGTTTCGCAAGAGTTTTCAATTGCACGTACAGTACATATATATTCGGATTTTGGCACTCAGACACATGCATATGTAACACTGCCCCACATTGGGACGCTTTCATAAGCGCTTGGCAAGAGTTGCAAATTTAATTAAGTTCAACTACACCGTTACAGCTGCTGAATTGAAAGTCTCATGTAGAATGTAGAAACATGCGGAAGAGTGGCTTCTTTTTCCGAATTCGCATGTATAGTATATTTGTTTCTACATTCAGCAAGTAATACAATTTTAACTGATCTTTTGTAGTTGTGAAGCTATGTAACCTGACTGTATGCCGGCTGGCGCAGCCAGAGACTTGCTGCTAACTAAAAGTTTTTGGGCATCCAATTAACTGAATATATTTTAAACTAAAATTTAAGTGTAGATTAGAAGTATCGTTACACTATGCTTCCTTCTAGCAAACGTAAATATCGCACACAAAGGCTGCGAGCTTTAAACAGAAAAGATAAAGGAAAATTTTTTATAGTTTTTAAATGAAAAATATATTTGCAAGGAATGGAGAAATATAACTTCAAATTTCATGAATTTTTCATCTGTGTTACTTTGTTCTAATTTAATATTGTTTTAGGAATTGCATGTACTAAGTTAAATATCCGCTTACACAAATTGATATCTTTGTTATATCTTCGATAGTGAATGAATGGAGAGAATGCAGTAAAGACCACCAACTCCAGAAAATAGTACATCACCTCTCTATTAGAAATTATATGGTTTGAAAATAGAATCACTTATGAATGTCGAAAAAACGAGAAACATCGAGATACTTTCTCCTCTAAGGTTCAGGGGTTGCAAGACTGAGTTCACGGTAATACAACCTTCATAGAATCAATATACATCACCGAAACTGACATTAGCTGTCGCAACAAATTTATGATAAGCTCAAAGCTCTTGCCAATTTGTAAAGTCTTATGATCGTTTGTTCTTAGGTATCACAACGGACTTTGGTTCGAGATCTCTGTCTGTCTGCTGTCCAAGCGAGATCTCTTTAGGATTTAGAAAATATGAAAGTATTTGTAAGAATTTTTTAAATGCTGTTTTCAGAGAGGATGAGCAAAATTTCTCCGAATCACTTACCGATTCAAATTAGCTTAGAGCTCAGAAAGTTCAGCCCTTGGGCGGATAAAATCCGGGTCCATTTAGGCAAGTTTGAATCGGCTGTTGTAGGAATTCGTTGACAATTTGTCTAATCTTTATCGTCCTAACATGAATAATGTAGCCGTTACAGCAGCAACAACATATATTTGAATTGAAGAAATATGATTTGTTTTGAAGTTGACTGGAAATGTAACGTTTTTCACAAAAAAAGACTTTTTCGAGAAGCCGACATTTCGTCAGGAATCAACTTTTTGACTAGGCTTTGCATAAGTACCTGTGTGCATCTCAAGAAATAATACATTTGGAATGAGATTTTGCGAGATAATTATTAAAAACAAAAGGTAATAAAAACATATTTCTCGAAGTCTCGGGAAGTCCGGAAGAACGTCACTAAATCTCAGAGGTGAACAATCAAATACATTTCGAAAAAAAAAATGTATCTACCATTCAGCTATAACTAGCTTTTGCTCTATCCATATTTATACAAATTTCGAAATAACTGTTCCTTTTTATCTTATAATCAGTAATTATCTCATTGAAAAGCATCAAAAGTATGTCGAAAGCAAATTTGTCCATTCACCCTCACCAGAAATTAAAGCACTTCCATGCCATGCTTAATGTCACCTTCATCGTTAACGAAATAGAATGAGGTTTCCCAAAACAGCCGGTTATACGTTACTGGAATTGATCGCCAAGCAACACCACAGTGCGATAACGGTTCTACAGCTGCAAAAACAGCCCCCTACACGCCACTTCCTCACCCCTAGGATCAAACAGGGACACCAGCGGCAAGCTAGGATTCTAAAATTCCATAAATTGGAGCCTGGATCCATGAGTCCATTTGCACCTGGACTGCTTTATAGCCTTTAGAATACTATGAAGATATATTTAAATTCATGTAAAACTTATTTGTGTACATTTTCTGACTTCTATATCTTTTAAGCTTTATACGTAGTTTAACTATTTACTATAATACAGGTTTGATTTGTCAAATGTAAAAACTAGCACTCAAGGGTTAATAGAAATTTAAGCGAAGCTTCTTCAAACCAAATGCTTTCGAAAGTAATATCAAATTGTCTTCTGAGAGGCGAAAGTTACTTAACCTTCAAACGAAAACAGGGGTGACGGGTCACCCGACAGTTGTAGATAACTGTAAATATTTCTTGTTTCCTTTGTTGTATGTTTCTGTCGCTTGATCTATTCCTCAATTAGAGTGAGAACAATCAGTCGCTTGCATGCACTTGTCGCGGTAAGTCGTAATTTTGCAATAATAGCTGCTGGGGTGATCAGTGGAACTTTGTGGAACTTTAATAAATGTTATTTTTTTTAGCTAAAAATGGCTTCGCTTTCAAATGAAGAAATTGAAAGCATTCCGCAAAATCTTGTTGATGATGATTTTCACGGTGAGTCCTGTTCTGAAGATGGCGAGATATCCGAAGCAGGGGATAATTTATCCACACATTCAGAAGAAGACGAAATTGGTGTTGATGACATAAGTGACGACGATGATGATCCAGTAAATCCAACAAAAGCGTTATTAAAAGGTAAGAACGGACATATTTGGTCAACTGTTGCACGAACTTCGAGTAAGACACCATGCAGAAACAAAATCTGTGTACCTATTCAACGACTGGCGAGGGGTGCTGCTCAAAACATTGTAACTGAAAGGGATGCATTTACAACTTTACTTAACGAGGAAATAATTGACTTAATTGTGTTATACACTAATCAAGAAATTGACCGACGTGCTCCAAAATATGAAAATCAGCGAAATGTTCATAAAACTGATAGTACAGAATTCAAAGCGTTGATAGGCCTTTTGCTCTTTTCTGCTATAAATAAAGACAATCGTAAAAGTGCAAACTGTATGTGGTCACCATTTAGTGCTGCTGTTTAAAAACCAATTATGAATGCAAATCGTTTCCAATTTTTACTGAACTGCGTATGATTCGATGACAAGACTCAAAGAGGTGGAGAAACCCCTTTACCGCTTTTAGACAAATATGGGAATTATTTATAGCTAATTGCTGAAATTCATACCAACCACGATTTTATTTGACCATTGACAACAACTTTTGAGTTTTCCAGGAAAATGTCTTTTCGGGTATACATTGCTTCAAAGCCCGATAAATATGGACTAAAAATAGTAACAATTTGCGATGCTAAGACGTACTATATGTTTGATGCGATTCCTTATATTGGTAAGAGAACAGAGCAAAAAATAGCAGCAGTTATGTGACGAAGCTAGTCCAAACTATTAAAGGTTCCGGCCTCAATGTTACCTATGATAATTGGCTTGCATCTATACCTCTTACTGATGAGTTATTGAAGGATTATGACCTAACAACCATCGGAACTCTACGTAAAAACAAGCGGGAAATTCCTCCATGCTTTTTGGCACATAAAAGAATACATCCACTAACACCTCAGTTTGCTTTAAAAAGGAAAAGATATTTGTTTCTTTTACTCCAAAGAAGAATAAGGCAGTTATACTACTTTCAACTAGGCACTACAAAGCTGAAACAAACCCAGAAACAAGTAAGCCAGAAATAATGCACGATTATAATGCGAAGAAAGGTGGTGTCGATACATTCGACAAATTGATTCATTCATATACTTCGGCAAGACGTACAAGACGTTGGCCACTTCGTTACTTTTATGCCATGATTGACCAAGCTGGTATAAACTCGATGGTTCTGTATTTTGACACCAATCATCCAAATATTTCAGCAGCAAAGAAGCGTAGTGAATACTTAAAAAAGGTGGCGTTACAATTAGCCAGACCGCATATGGAACGCCGTTTGCAAACAATTTTACCTAGAGAACTAGCCAGCAGTATTCGGGATATTTTGGGCATCACAAAGGAAGTTTCTGCAGACGAACCGCCGCAAAAATTACAAAATCAGCCGAGATGTGCACTGTGCCCAAGAAATCGGGACAAAAAAATTAAAGTTGTCTGCGAAAAATGCCATTTGCCAGCATGTCCCGAACATCGGAAAAATCTGTGTCTTACGTGCATTTAATTGCAAATATATAATAATAATAACCGTTATATGAACAAAAATTAATTTTTTTTAACGATTCTTAATGAAGAAAGGAACTTGGTAAGAAATAAACATGAATGAGATCTGTCAACAATATTTTTTTATTTAAAAATAAAAGCAGTGGGGTGACGCATCACCTCAGGTGATTTATACGTATGTAAAAATAGCGTTGTTGGATGAAGGTTAAGAAATATTTTATTTCTTGACTTTGGTGCGAAAGTGTTTTGGGGTCTACATGTACTACCTGTAAGTCAATATCATGAACTATCTTGGTTCTGATTGAAAATACTTCGAAGAGTAGCTGAAGTAGTTTCCAAGAAATATATATTACTTCTACAAATCTCTAATAATATTCCCTACTAAAATAACCTACTATAATAAACCAAAAATAAACAAAATAAATCTTAATAGCCCAACCGATTCAGTGCACACCTATTTACTTACAAAGCCCGGAGGAGTTACGCTCGACTCGCTACCGAACATAATTACCAAAACGAAACTCTCAACAAGCGAATATTTCATTTCACTTTGAGTGCGCAATTGATTTGGCGCAAACGAGCCGAAAGTTATTTAGTGCCGCCGCCCGACGACTAGCCTCCGCTCACAGTGCAAATAAAAACCAGATACACACATACAACAGATTAATATGGCGAATAAATAGCAACAAAAAGCGTGTATTTAAATCCGCAGCAATGTAATATTTGCAGCGGTGATTTTCGCCGCTGAGACAGCTGATGCAGAAAAGCCGAATTTGTGTGCGCTTTCGGGAAATATAAATTGGCAGGAACATTTGGCGGCGGCGACGGTGGCGGCGTTTTACCGGCTTGCGGCCGGGGCACGGATGTGTAAGTGGGTCGGTGGCGCGCGCAGAGATTTGCCAATTACTTTCGTGGGAATTGTCTGTCTGGTGTGTCATTTGTGTCAGCTGTCTCTACACACACACACACACACATACGCAAACGGATTTTTGTCTTTAATCCTTGTCTCTCCGCTTTCCGCTTGCCGCTTTGAGTTGAGTTTGGTGATTTTCTAATTATTCTTTCAACTTCTAATCATTTCTAAATGCCGCAGTTGATGTTCGGGCGCAAAGTCGTCGTGAATGTCTTAATTATGCCCTGTTCTATATTTACAAACTAGCTATTTGCCTTTTTTGTTGTTGTTATTGCTGCAGTTGTTGTGTGCGTAAGCATTGTTTTTTTGCTTGGAATTCGCAAATTGCTACTTGCCACTTAATGTTGCGCCAGAGAATCGCACAAAAGTCAGTCAAAATTGATTTTCATTGTTCTACCATGAAATTTTACCGTTATAACAGTCTAAATATTTAATACGTTCTGCCACGGAGCACTATATATAAACATATATATATATTGTGTACATGTGGCAACCACTTTGCCGTTGCGAGCGCTGTTTTGCTTTCGCTTTTAGTCGCGCGTAATTAATAAATTTCGGTTTTCAGCGATTTAATTGAGCGGAAATGTTTTTGAAAAGTTGCTCTGACAACAAACAAAGAAAAGCAATTTTATACGCTCTGCCTGTGGCAGCTAATGGTTATTCATTAACTATTTGTTGCTACATGTCTGCGCACATACATTTCTGTACTTACATCTTAAGCGTCTGTTCTGCCGTTGTTTAGTTGCGTACTTGTTGTAATGACTGCTTTCTAAGCTCCAGTGATTTTAGTTAGTTACTTGTTAAATGTTTTTGTTGTGCAATATTTATTGTTGTCGTTTACTTATGTAAGCTGCGTAAGCAATTTTAAGCACTTTGAGCATCATCGATTCGCTACGCAGCTTCTTAGTGTGCGAGTGTGTGTGTAAGGAGACTTGTAGGTATTAATAGAGGATGCACTTAAGCTGCCACTTAAATTTACTACAGTCGCTTAGATCCGAAGTAGAACGCTTAACGATTACATGGGACTAGCATGTAGTCTCTTAATATCAGAAATATTTTTATGGAGAAAGGTTTGGACATTTTTGATGGAGGAAGAGATCCTTTGTCAGTTAGACTCAATTTTAGTTTGGCACTTTTGACATTTTATATGCTTGAAATGTATATCAAAGTGCTTAAAACACGGTAGAGAAGCATTATTTTTGAATTTATTAGAATCCAGTACGTATTTGCTCACATATCAGTAAGTATATCCAAAACCAATAAACAAATATGAACAGTACCGCTGCTGCTTTTGTATCTAAATTCATTGCTCCTGAATTAGATATGTCAATAAAGAATGTACGCATCTGATTTTGTTGAAAGTTTTATGATCTTTCTGGGGTCTTTTGAGTTTATGAAACTGACAACCAGGTCTTTACGAATTTTTGAAAACGGTTTTTTAACCCATGGAGATTAAATCTGCTTCGCTTGAACTTTAGCGAGTGATTTGTCATATAATTTTTGCTAATACCGGTTAGCTGTTATGGTCGTGAAAGAATCTGTGCTGCACTAATTTGGTTTCTATCAGTAAACAAGTTTTTCCTTTAAGCAACCACTCCTCAGTGGATAATAAAAACTAGCGAGAGTCATGAAGTGTCTACATTTTATTCAAAACATCCAAGTTTGGTCAATTATCATACTTATATTAGACATAGCTCTAGAAACTAAAAGGAAACAGTTATTCAACGTTTTACTCCTCACTTAATTTCGTTTGAGTCCAGTGTTTTAGTGAGGGTATTCTGCATTGACCGGAACAATTGGCAGTCAGAAGGCACAAGACCTGGGCTATAAGACGGGTGATGCCATACTTCTTATCGATTAAGAGTGGATAAATATAATTGATTCCGACTTCACAAGTTTCCGTGATGTCTATGACTTTCAATAATCTCTATAGTATTCATGCCATAGACATTTCATTGAGTTTGAATATATTCTAAAACTATAACAATGCGCAATGGACTATAAATCTTCCGCAAAAGCTTTCCTTCGAATACTCCTAATGTCCACTCATCAGATGATATCATTGTTCATTGATGACGGACTTCTAGAGTTTCGTCTTTGTTCGCCGAGAGTGTAATTTACTTTCCACTTGCCTACTCAGTCCGAAGAACATCTAGTGGTGATGCCGCGTTGGATATCAAGGCTGATTTTATTGTTCGTATGCTGGTTCCAGGATAAACAAAATTATCTTCGACTTCAAAGTTAAGACTGCCAACAGTGACGTTCGAGCCAAATCGCGAGCACGACGTTTCCTTATCAGACCTGTAGATAGCAGAACTAACGGCGCAGTTGTCGAGGCCAATAATTACATGAGCGTATGCTATTCTTTTCCTTTTCTATTTAGCTCTTCAGTCGAATTATTTTTTCAGCAATAGATTGGAGGAGTCACACGATAAGCAGTCCCTTTGCCTGAAACCTTGCTTGTCATTAAATGGCTAGGAGATGTCTTTCCCGATCCTGGCGGAACTTTTGGTGTTGTTCAATGTCAGCCTATACAGCCGTAGCCAGGATTAGCGCATGGTGAAAATCGGGTCGACGGCAAAGGCCGCACTGATAAGGTACAATCAGTTCGTTGACGGTGGCTTTGAGTCTTTATTTCACTCCATAAGAGCTTATATGCGATTTTAGATAGGCTTATCACACAGTAATTGGCGTAGGTTGTGGGATTCGCCTTTTATTGGTTTGTACAGACCACATTAAGTTTCCAATTGTCGGGTATGCTTTCATCCGACCATATCTTGCAAAAAAACTGATGCTTTTTTTTATGTTTTCGCCGCCATGTTTGATTTGCTTGGCCGGTAAACCATCGGTTTCTGCCACTTTGTTGTTCTTCAGGGGGTAGTCGATTCACGGTCGATGAGAAGACCGGAGAAGTGTTCCCTATATAACTTCAGTATGCTCTGAACATCAGCCACTAGATCCCCACTTAGGGTCCTACAAGAATATGCTCCGTTCAAGAAACCTTGCATTAGTCGGTGCATCTTTGCGTGGAATTTTCAAGTATTACCTTTGTCATCATTTTGAAGCATTTCGTACTCACGCATTTCGGCCATTACGAAAACTAATAGTTTCACTTGCAACTGTACGCAAGAAGCTTGAAATGACGTCCCACAGTTCCTTTATACCGAGTTGCTGATAAGTGTTCTCAGAGAGCAGGATTGCAGGTCAAACAGAAAATCGTTCGGCTGTCTGTTATAATTGCAACTTCCCGACATTGAACAAGATAGAGGTCCGAGTCGATGTTAGGTACTCGGAGCGAACGCACATCAAGGACACCAGAGAGACGTCGATCTGCTTACGAACTTTTCCACCTCGAGACAGCCAAGTTGCTTGATGGATTTTCCTGTGTTGGAATGTAGTACTGTAGAGAACCATATTTCGAGATCTGCGAAGTCGGTCAGATACAATCTATTTGCAGAGATTTCGCCACCGATGCTCAATTTTCCTTCTTTGCACAATTTTTACGTCGTGGCGGGGGCAATCGTCAAAAGCACGCTCGAGCCGCTCATAAAAGGAATTTTGGTCATTTCGTCCTCGTACTCCGCCGGTGGGTGTGTGCAAATCAGTGTTATGTTGAAAAAGTTTGCTGTGATGCGGATTGTGGCTACACGCTCATCCACCGGAGTGAATGTCAGGGTTCGGCAACGGAGTCTTTCTCTCAGCACGAACCCGCATCACATTTGCGATTCTTTACACGGTCATATAGTAAAATCCAAAAGAATCTACTCGACTCAGTCCTCGTTCACATCAACCAGCTGGCCAGAGCACTTTCACAATTAATGTTCGGGATATTCCAGGTACATGCCCTTAAATCGTAGTATCCAATACGTTTGCAGTGGTCGTCATCAAAAAGAGGGTCTCTCAACCGTTTTCTTCCTTTCAATAGGATGTTTTTTACATAGGGGTCCCATACACAGCGCACAATCACATTCTCACTTTTGCACGCCTTCCTTCAAGCGGATTTTATATGCCACCCTGAAATGAATAGTGCTCAGAGAATTTTTTTCACTTTCGGGAACTCCTACACAAGGCTCCATCCTCCTTTTTCTATATCGGTGATTGATTATTAACAACTAACCTCGGATTAGAGGCAAATTTTTTCAGTATCTGTTAACCATTTACTGCAACAGCTTGTTGTCATGCCAAACTTAATTATGACCTAATTTTTTATCTTCTGACATCAATTGGAGACTTTTGCAATTTCATATTAGTGCAGGTGTATGTACAATATATGTATAATATCTGAAATACCTTTTTAAATTAACGCAAAATATGAGCAACCAACAATTATATTTAGTGTCAATTGCTGCCAGTGTGGCATCACTCGAGTGGCACCTTATTTAGCTCACACGAGTTGAAGTGGAAAAAAAGCGAAAAACTAACACTCGAAAATCGAGAATTGGAACAGCATTTGGCAATAATAAAAGCGCACGCTGAAAGCATTTATTACTTGCCACAATCTGTATGTATGTATGCAATTTGGTAGTAGAAAAATGTGATAAAAGTAGCACAAGTACACTTGTAATTAGAAAAGTTAAAAACATTACCAAGGCAACAACCACACACACACACACACACATTCGTAAAACATTTTAGCACACTCACATGCACTGCTGGCAATACCATCGTTCGTTAATTTGTCATGTTTGTGTGCATGTGGTGATACGGTACATATATACTCCTAAGTACAGTTAGTGTAACGGTTTGCCTCATTTGTTGATTCGCTCATTTCAACCGAGTTCGCTTTGAGGTCAACACCAGCGAGCGCATTTAAATTCATGACTTTGCACAAAACTCTGGCAATGCTTTGAGGCAACGGAGCAACATGAAGAGTTCCGTTACAAGTGTGTGTGAGGTATATACATACATATATCTACATATTTTAATGTATATGTGTGGGTAGGCGCTAGTATTATGCATTTTACTTTACTATTGTTGTTGTTGCGGATGTTGCTAAATGAGCGCAAATAGAGTGAAAGCAATCGCTTGTTGTTGTTGTTGCAGCTGGTGGTTAGATGATTATTGAAAATCTAATGGAGTTGCATTTTGAAAAGCAATATGAATGAGCGCAACACACACACGCTCGCGACACAAACTGATTCTCGAAAGCAAACACTCAACTTTGTTTACATTTTTGAAGTGGAGCGGCAAGCATGTACTGACTTCTGATTTCTGTTTAAAAAGGATATGAGGACTCGACTCAACTTTTGACAAAATATACGAAAGTGTCAATGATGGCGATAGCGGAAGTGAAATTTAATAATGATTATTTTAAAATTTTTGATGAAATAAAATATATGAACTCTTATGTTATATTATTTACAGTGTAAAAATTGCAATTAACAGCTTATAATGAGGCGTGTTTTATTGGAGAACAATGTAGGCCAGTGTCTTCCAGTTAATATTCACATTCTGGTTTACACATTATACAAAGAATATTGCAGGAAAACTAACATAAATTGTGCGTGGAGTGGAATTTGATATGTGGTGCTATCCAATGGACTACATTTAATCCAAAGATGACGATTATAACTGAAGTGTATATCCGTACCTCAGTGAAGACAACTCAATTCTTGTCCACTCAGCAGTCACGTGAATCTCCCTAACTATTCCTTAATTACTTTTCACTTCTTTGCACTGCTCAAGTAGACAATTTTGTTTTAGAGTCTATAAGGCTTGATTTAAAAATAATATTACATAAGAATTTGTTTAATGAATAGCGAAAAATGTTTAGTTCTTTCGAGTGCAGACACCTAAGAATTGCACTTTGACTAATGGTTTCCAGCAGATGCTTTTCGTGGTTTATTCTTCAAAGCGTATTGTTACTCAAAGTAAAGAACGTATAATGAAATCTGAACGAATGATTGCTCTAATCATAGTTTTTGGTGGAATAATGCTACCGCGGTTATTTATGCCTATCCTTCACACCCAGAATCTATTACTTCGATCGCTAGTACTTCACATTATGTTAAAAAATACAGAAATCACAACGTTTTTAACAGCCAGAATTCGCAGACCCAAAGAGGTATACTTGTATATACATTGCGACAAAAAACGCCAAATCTTTAATCATTCATAAATATTGATTTTGTGGTTTTTAGCTTAAAATTTGATCACAATCGTGGCTCGATGCGTTAGCGCATTATCATCGTAAACAATCTGTGAATTCTTTTTCCACAATTTCGGTCCGTCTGTATATAAGCAAAATGGTCTTTTTTCTCTCCAAGAAGTTCTCTCCGAGAAGTTGAACAACAAACAAAATTCTAAGTCAAATCTGCGTGTGGTTCAGGACCGCAATTGCGTACCCAACAATTTACTGTTTGGTGTTTTATAACACGGTCTTGACTTACTCTTTTCTGGGAGTATTGATGAATCCACACGGATGATCTCTTTTCCCAACAAGATGGTGTGCCGCTTCATGTTGCACGTCTAAGCAGTTCAGTTATTTCGAGAAATGATCCAACATCTTTGGCCGCTAAGAGCATGCTTTTTAATGTATCTAGATTATGTTTTCTGGAGCAGTACTTAATAAAAAATTTACGCCAATCTACTATGAATATTTTATATCATATCACCTAACAGAAACACGACACCCGTCATATTAATGGGAAGGCATGGCATAATATCATAATATTATAATATTTTGCATATTGTTCTGGAGATACGCCTATTTATTTTATTGAGATATTTTGGCCTCCGACATATACTTTGCATAGCTAAAAATAGAGTATTAGTAGAAAACTGAAAATAACTTTAGAAATTATAAATTTTTTTCAGTCGCTTTTTGAGAACAAAAATTGGATATAATTGGTAAAGTAGTATACAAAAAAATTTCCAATAAGTTACGAGAGTATAAAAATACCAGTGCAACTATCAAAACTATCCAACAGAACTATCATCAATGCCATAGAGTACAGCTTGTGCTATAATTTAACCATTTATTTAGCATATTCTTAGAAGAAGAACTTATCGTCTTAAAAATACGAAATTTTCGCGGATTATACAGCAGGAATAACAGAATAATACATATGCATATTTATGTTTAAACGACAAGCCGTAAAAATGTCATGCACTTTTTATAGAAAGCCATTTCGTTTGTTCTAAAAAAGGATAAAGGAACGAAAACTCGCTACCTGCCGCAAAAGAAAAATAAAATGAACTCCAACATAAATATTTATTGCGGCTTATTTCATTTTATTGCCATCACTACTCTATAATTCCAGAGAAAAAAAAAAAATAGCAACCCTGGAAGTGTCTGCGCAGAATATCTACCTCGCATTGAAGTCAAATGTGCACCCTGACAATAACTTTTTATAGCAATCCTTTTCTGTAGAGCACATGCACACGCTATTTATAGTCAAGACGAAGTATGGAGAGGGCAATAAAAGCCTGCATTTGTTGTACCAAAAGTCAATCGCAGTATGTGCATATGTTTGAGTAAGTGGGTGCATAAATGTCATAGACTTCTTTGTAGATTTGCATTAGCTCAGCAAAGTAAATTTACGTCTTTTGCGAGGCAAATGCTATGTACTCAGAAGCTACAGAAATCTTAAATTATATATTAGATTGTCAAAAAAGTCTTGCGGTATTTTTACTGAATTTTCAATTGTTCATAAAATTTTTTTTGATGACCCATGCCCAGCTCTTGTCCGATGCTACGGCTGCTACTATGCCGGTCTCTTTCGACTAATTCAGCGATTTTATCGCAATTTTCGACGACATGCCGGAGCGTGACGCATCTTCGACCACCTCTACACCAGAACGAAAACGTTGAAACCATCGTTGTGCGGTGGAAATGGAAACTGTATCGGGTCCATAAACTGCACAAATTTGACTGGGGGATTGAGACGCATTTCTGCCTTTATCGTAGTAATACCGTAAAATATGCCGCATTTTCTCTTTATTCTGCTCCATGTTTGCGGCGCTATAACTCACGAATGACTTAAAAGAAACGACAATCAATCAAACACGTGTTAGCGCGTGAAATGAGCTTTCTAAAAAGTTATAGCATGACCCGATGCGACAAATAAAACTAGAACTACGTGCTCTCAGCCAAATAGCGAAAATACCGCAACACTTTTTTGACAACCTAATATAGTATTTAAATATATGTAAGATATAGGTTTTTTCGGTTATTCATGTCACTATTTTATGGGTATTTTCTCAGCAAGTTTTTAGATGCGAATAATGGCACTTTTTGAAAGAATCAAAATAAGATCTCAGTATTTTAACGTTTAGAAAATATTTGAGAAAATCATGAAGACCCACTTTGGGATATACTCGTATCTATAATGAACTTGACTAAGATTAGATAGACAAAGGCTCCTATGTCCATTAAGAAAATGGATAAAACTTTTGACACAGATTGGATAAGTAGACAGCTAGCGTGATTCATGTTTTTCTAGCCAAGCTTTTTGCGGTAACCATTTGTAGTACTAATGACTTGATGGCATTGAGTTCAAATTTCGTCGAAGTGTCGATTCTCCTTAATTTGAGAGGCGAATTATATCAAACAAGACATTTTCTAATTTATGATTAATCTTAATCTTAATTCTTAATAAAGAAGGATTATTTGGCAGGTATGTTGGTATGTACCAGGTATACGAAGATTTGAAAATATCTATGTTTTCATCTCATTTCCTTATTTACTATTCTATTGTTAGGTTAAATACTCAGATTACATAGGCGAATTGATATTTCAGTAAGCAGTTGTTAGATGAATAAAAAAAAGAAAGCACTATTTGCCTTTCTAGTTACTTTTAGTCACCGTGACTATCAAATAGAAGGGTGGTCATGCTAGACTCAAGGCCGAACCTAGCTAGAAATGGTATTAAGCTACTTGTGGTTAAGCCTAGTTTGGTTAACAGACCACAAAAGAATATCAGCAACTGTAAAGTTAATGAGTTCGTTTTTCGCCTTCCTAATTATATTCTAACTACTCATTGGCCGCTATGTGTTTTGTTTAGATTTAAAACTTTGCTGAGAGACATATTCTGAAAGCGAATTGGTCGATTTCAGGCTGAAACGACTAAACATTTTCTCATTCACTGATCACACAGCATTTTATGTCCATGTGAGCATAATATTAGCATTCTGATAGGGTCCCTTACAGGCGCTTTATTTTACGACTTTGAAAAGTTTTCAAGGTTCACATGAAATCCAACTTTAGACATCCTTCTTTTTCGCAATACATTTTTTAATAGCATGAAATATTTTTGAGGATAAAAAAATATGGTATAATGATTGCTCTTTCATGGAACTGATGGAAACCTCAACAATTGTGTTCTTATTTAAGATAAGTACTTGAAAATATTTATCTTTGATATCCTTGTTAAAAAGCTTTAATGGAGGCTAAGTGTTCAGCAGAGAGGAAAAAAGACACCGGCTGACTTATATTGCTGTAGAGGTGCCATAACTCTTATCCAAATTTCGTATTTTGATTCTACAAAGCCGTAACATACCCAATATTATTATTTGATGTATCAGTCTGAAGGAGTACGCTCATTCAAGCTACAATTGCTAAGAAGCCTATACGTAGTTACATATAGCATTACCGTGAACATTGCCCGGAGGTACATTGCTGTGAAGTGCTCTGCAATATTTGGCGAAGTAGTAGACATTCCTAGCGAACATGTTTCAGTAGACATTCATGCGATAAGTCTAGAAATAAAAAGTCTAGACGCAAGTTGTCTAAGGGTGAGGTGAAAACATATAGCCACTTTGTCCTCCATTATACAGCCTCTGTAAGATTGTGGTGGAAATATCTCGGCAGTCTTACTTCTGGCGAACTTGGAAACAACAGCAGAAAATGACACTAGCCGCATAAAAAAAATTTGTGACGTGCTTAAAGCGCTTTATAGATTTGTACGGGTCTAATGATCCTGCATTCTAAGCTGTTCAAGTGAGAACCATTTCATGATCTATCTCATAACCCAACTACACTTAATCTAAGTCAGTGACTACCATTCAATTCATATATATTACGATAAAATATCACCCGGAAAATGCAATTAAATTACTCGAGTCCAGTTTTATCAAAAACTACGAGTGATGCAAAACCTTCAAAGACGATCTAGAGATCGTTGAAGCATGCCACATTCTGGACGATCTTCAACCTCTTCATGGGTTTATCAGTTTGTCAACAATCATCAGAGTGGAGGGAAAAATCGATCTGAAACCAGAAAAACCACGCCAAGGCCCTTCCTGGTGTTTTTTCGAAATTCGTGGTTTGGTGTATCACATCGAAAACGGTCGTAATTGTGGAGAACAATTCATGAATTTTTTTACCGAATTTACGGCTAAAAACGCAATGAATATTATCGATCAACCAATGTATTCCTCAGCTTTGGCTTCCACAGATTTTTTCCTAGTCCCCAAACTGAAACTGCCGCTCCGTGGAATCCATTTTCAGTCGTACGTACAAAACTCAGTCAGTCGTACAAAATTTACTGAAGAAGCTGAAGGCAATTCTTGAAAGTGCTTATGAAAAGTGTAGTATGAGTACAAAGTTCAGTCGCATTTCTTATGTCAATGAGTTATTAAATGAAGATTATGAAAAGTCCATACACAAGAACAACAGCTCAGTTCCACCAAAATGAAATCTTGAAAATATAGATTTTAATAGTTATTTTAGGAAGTTCTCAGAATTTTTTAAATTTTTTCTTCACATTTTATTTAAACCTCATTACACCGGATTGAGGTTCTCGCTAATATAATTTTCGTTGAACATGTGAATGCTTTATTGATCAAAAAATTTTAGTAGTTTTTGTTGTTCTCACAAAATTACATAACATGTATAAGAAAAATAGCCTAACTTTTTCAGATAAATATATATGTGACTATACATCTGTATATTAGAAACATAACCATTAATAAATTTCAATTACTGAAAGTTTTCAAATAATTTAGACTAAATTGCGATGGAAGCAAAAAAAAACCTCAACTTTATCCGAGGTTTCATGATATCCAGAGATAGGCAAATCATTCTTAAAACGATAAAGACTAAATTAGAACTGTAGTATAAAAAATCAGTACGTGAAAGGTTCAAGAGGATATTTTTACTTTAGTAAAAAACTTTTAAAAAAAGGTCGGCATAAGCCATAGAAATTACCAGAATTTAAAGAAAATATAATATAAAGCAAATATTGTATTTACCGTTGTGCGCGGAAAGTAGCTGCTGGCCAAACACACACCAAATATTAACGCGGTCATTAGCGACTGACAATGCTGGCGCATTTTACCGGCGAACAATAGACGGCATTTTCGGTTTCCATTATGCTGTTGTACATGGCGCGGCAAGCAGACATTTCATTGGCAAGCACACTTTTTGCAGTAAATGTATATTTTATAAGAAACAATGGTTGGTTGCGGCGCTTGCCTCCTGACTGCCATTAAGAGCGCTCATTGTTTTGGCTTTTCGACTTAATTTTTGCCCACAAGACTTGCTGCTTTGGATTCATTAAAAAATGATTATATTCAGTACATATTTATATAGACACATTTGTATACATATTTATATGCACATAGAATTGCAAATGCGCGCTTATCAACACATATTCTTGCGGTAATTTTCCCAAGATGCTTTTTGCCAGCACTAGCTTGCGTTTTTATAAAATCCCGTTGAATTTCATTACAATTCAGTTTGCAAGCAGCGCCGCCATTATGAAAGCTATCTGCCACAATACGAGGTATATATATGAAAATATACTATATATGAGCATGTATATAAATATATGTGTACGTGTATGTGTGAATATGTACATGTGTGTATGTGTGCGTGCTTACCGCAAGTACAAACCATTTTACATTTCAATTGCTGTTTTTGCCATTCTCCATGCATTCGCTGGTTGGTGTGTGGCATGCTACACGCCAGCAGCGCTTGTCTTCACATTTGCGCTCATTGTTTTTGTGTTTTTTTTTTTTGCACATTACTTTGTTTCCGCTGGCTGCTCAATATCGTTCTTTTTCCTCCTTATTTTTGTTGTTGTTTATATTTGTGTGTTTTTTTGGTGTCACTTGTATTGCTACTTCGTCATATTTTCCTTTTGCGGCTCATTTAAAAATTCAATTTCATTCAACGCTCCAAACAACGACACTGCTACAACAACAGCAACATGCACGAATGAGAATTGTTGTAAAAGCAACAAAAAAAGCAAGCAAGTAGCAGCAACAGCAAAGCGAGAATCTCACAATTGGCGGCATGTGCTCGTGGCAGTCGCAGTGTGGGGATAAATGCGGGGTTTCAACACATTTGCACGCAAAGTGCCGCAAATATCATGAACCGCCACACGTTAGCCTTGACTGATATTGCTGCATAAGTAATACCTGTAAATTATTTGTGTTTCACTTGCTGTTGTTGCTGTTATTGTACATTTCCCTATTTGCATATTTGCGCCAGTCAGCGAAATAGCGCGGCTCCCTGGCGTATACTTAACCTCGACGGCATTTGCGGTGTTGTGAAATCACACACATACCCACATACATACAAGTGTGTTCAGCGGCAACGTGAATGGTGAAATACACCGCCACCAACGGAACAACAAACGCGTAATGTTACGAAAACAGCAGAATAATAAAAGCGTTGTGGCGTAAAAATTATTATTATCATTATAATTTTATATTTCATTGAAGCGCCATGCCACGGTTTATTGTTGTTGTCACGGCGTTTTTTTTCGCTTCACAACGCTTAAATTGAGAAAAACATGTGTGTTGTTTATTTTAAAATATTTTCTGCGAAAAAAGCGCGCCTGATTTTTGTTTATCTTTTATGTTTCGGGAGACAAAAAAAAAAAATTTATAAAAAATTGAAATGAACTGAAATATGAAATATTTATTAATTAAAGTTGATGAGCTTAAAGTATTAAGTTAGAAGCTTTTATTTGAAATTTGTTTTTATTTAAAACTGCTTGTATTGTAAACCTTAATTATGTAATGAAATATTATTTACAGTCGCCTAAGTTTTGTTCTATTTAAAGGATTTTACAATAAAAGCGCTACAATTTTTTTTTTTTAACCAAACAAAATCGGTTTGGGCTATCAATGAAATTATTTATTCTTGTGAAAGTACATTCGATGCCATTAGGTATGGAACTCGATTTATTTTACATCAGCCTACTTTTGTAGCGACCTTATTGAAGAACTCGTTGCATATGAAGTGCACACAATTAAATTCTACAACTGTGAATTTCATCTGATTTTATTCATTTTGAGTACAAAAATACACCGTTATTAGTAAAAATAAGCTCACTCATTTTTATTGAGATAATTCATATATTGGCCGACATATGCGGTATAAAGTCACTAGGAAGTTCGAAAATGCTTGTATAAGGTAAATGGGGGCCTCAGGTAGGTACACAATCCATTTGCAGCACATAGACATATTACTATCAGTAAAGGATTTTAATCGTATACCTTACACATTGACCGATATTTGCAGTCAGAGGTCAACTTTATGTGCTGGGGTCAACATATTCGGTATCCAGGGGCTTATTAAATAAATTTGGTTGGACTTATACAATTTTAGGTCATAAGGTGACATACTTCACAGGCACTATTCTTGCAAGATCTTATTCTGATATACATACTAAGTGATTCTTTATCTATATAGTGTAGTGAAAAGTGAGAGACAAATGAAATTTAAAATTTTATTTTATGGAAAGTAGCGGTAGTTGTTGTTCGATTTTCTCCAATATAGTACCGTAAGAGTAATATGATTCTCAGCGTCGTTTCGGCCATATCTAATATGTCATGGCAGGAAATTTTTCTTTTAAATTTACAAGTAGTGCCCCAGTTTGGGAGGAAATATGACGGCAAGATTGTAAACAATTTTCTGGTATTAATCGATAAATTTCTATTCTAGTAATTCGAAATAATGCGAAATGAAGTTTGTCAATCAAAATATTTTCTTGTATACATACATCCACGACCCATTAAAAATGAAGTGTGTCAAACCATTTTTTTTTTCTTGTGAATTTCATCTCAATGCTTTCCGATGAATACTAAAATATAAGAATAAATCGTATCTGAAGATAGTGTGATTTGACATCAACAAATACAAGCAAAAATAGCACTCATGGCTCTTTCGAGGTCGGAAATTTTTTGTATGTGCAATGCGTAATGTTTAAAATTATCTGTTTCGTAAAGCTTTTTGTTATCCGCCCTTAGAAGTAACGCTATTTTGGTACTAAGTTTAATCGGTTCCTTAACGACCTACTTCCAAAAGCTGGTTATGTTCCATTAAATACATATATCTCATGAATTAATGCTACTGTTTCAACTGACCTCACTTGAATGATGGTTTTTCCCAACTTCAGCCACATAGTGAATACATCGCTACCTCTCATATGACGATATTATATATGTAAATAGTATTGTTTCGAAGGAAAAATAAAACATAAACCAATTTTCAACGATTTTAAAATAACTTTTTCTGCCGGATTTTTCACTACAGACTTCTGTGTAGTCAATCTGCGGGTGCTCTGAGTTTTTATCTTGAGCTATTGATTACATATTGAATCCATTTATAACTTCGACGGCCCATTAGCAACTTGATCAATCTGATAGCGATTTGATCTCGTACGCTTAGATCGCTTGCAGTACCGTTTGACTTTCGCTTAGTACAGCTATACGTTCACCGACTTATAGCAAAGACCTCTGTCTGGAATACTGCCAGCAAACTACGTATCGGTATGGAGAGATTGGTGCGTGATTCAGCGACCCTTGCGCCAATTCCCTTCCTCTTTTCGAGCCGGAATTGTTCCTTTCAGCTTTACTGCAGAGGGTAAACTTAAAATTTTTACTAAAAAGACTTATTAAAAATACTTTTGCCGAAAAATTTTCAATACAAAGCGGAAATTAAGCCCTTAAGCAGATAACACATTTTGTGGCACTCTGAGGTTTTTGGAAAAATTTCCGCGTAAATTTCACCAACTCAAGTCATACAAACACAAAAGGAACAAGTACGAGTATTTGCATCAGAATTACAGTTAAATTGTCATGAATTCATTTGTAGAGCAACGTTTTCCCCCTCATAAACAACAACAACAACAACGCATGCTATTTGCATAAAGCACAACTGTCAAATTGTAAAAACTCATTTCAATAAATTCCAAATAAATATTGCTGCCAAGTCGAAGCGGTTTAAAAGCAGCGTCACATGACAAGCCCCTAGATAGGAAGAACTTAGAAGTAAAGACTATTCGTAAAAGAGAAAGCCAGGCACACGTTCTACTTTAAGCCAAAAATTCACCAATATTTACAGTTATACACACAACCGTTTCAACATACGAAGTGAAAAGTCGCATACATACTCATGTTCCTACATATTTGAATAATTCGATAGGCCTGCAACAAATGCCAGCCAATTGATGGAAAAGTTTGCAAACAAGAAATTTGTAGGTAGGTAAAGCGACCAACATGCGTTTTGTGCCAGGAAGCACGCGTAGCAAAGATTTTCATGCGAGGAAGTGGCAACTTTTCGAACGTGGAAGGGGCATATCGTCGCTTAGCAGCACATCAACTCGGTAAGCAAGGGTGGGGAGGGGCATCTTGTGTTACTAAGCGCCGGCAAAAGTAACTGAGAGTAGCTCCTTTGGTTAACCGACTGCAATGGCGTGGAAATAATGAAAAATTGTCTGCCTACGCAATAAGGCTGCTGAAATAAAGTCGACAAAAAATAATGGAAAATTTTAAATATAAAGTTGCTAATACTTTTATAAAGTATTTAAGCTACAATCGGGAAATTGGTTTACGTGAATATTTTTCTGCTTTTCACAATTGAATAAAAGTAAAAAATAAGTAAAGAAGGACTAAGTTCGGATAAATTTTTTAAATTTCAAAGGTTTCGAGCCGGGGAAAGTCCTTTTCGAGTTACAATAATATATCTGACAGGTTGTTCAATCGTTTCAGTAAAAAATTCACAATAGGTGCTGTAGTCCACATAGTCGTCTAACCATGAATGTGGGATTGGAATTTGCACGATCGAGCATACCCGAAAGAGGCATGTTCACGGTACTCTTTTTGGAAAAAATTCTGCTTAATCGGGACGAATCGAGCAAGAACGCTTTTAACACCCAAAAAATCTAGCAAACACATTCGAATGAGCGCGGATGAGATATCGAGTACTCTTGTCATCTCTGTAACACTTGTCTGACGATTTTCAAGCACCATATCCATCACCTTTTTAATATTTTCATCAGTTGAAGTGGTCGAATGTTCTAAAGAACGAGGCATGTGTTGAACTATATGCCGATCGTCGTGAGGGTTTTGTACCACTTGTAGGATTATGGTTTCGATAAAACTGAATCACTCTAAAGCTTTTCCGTTCGCAATGATTCTGGACACGAAATTCGGTTAGAAATGCAAAATTTCTGACAAATTTCTTGTTCGATTTTTTATTTATTGTAAAATGAGATGTACCGCCTTAAGCAGCTGCTGTGAACAAACTGGTTGATAGATTGCGGTCATATTTGGCAAAATAAAGTTTTTTAATTACAATAAAATTTAATTACAATTTGCTATTTTGTTACCGTGTATATCGCTTTGGACGGGAAACTAGATAAAATAGTTATGGAATTGATGGCTCAAGCAACTTTATACAGTTTCGATCTTAGCTGGAACTTGTGATGACTGCTGACTAGATATCTGAGTAAATGATAGCTTTACCTATTCTGTGATACCTGTAAGTCACTTTTGAATTCCAGGCTGTTTACTTGAAAAATGCTGACATGTTTGCTAAAGGAGTAGAGAAATAGATAGGATAGAGTTTTTGAAGAAACCTTCAAGGAATTTACTTTACTCCAATGAAACCCTCAGTAGAGATGCGGAAAGTATAATTTTCGATAAAATTTAATCCTGAAAGAACGTTTCGAAAGTTTTTTTTTTTTAATGAGGAGAGAGGTATGTGCACATATTTCAAAGGTAGGACTAAAAAAATAGTGAATTGGAATCAACATGGTTTGAAAAAATTCTTCTAATGATATTGTGCACACTGATATATATTATATAACCCGACATTCGCAGTTTTACTAGTCTTTCATTCTAAACTATGTGATAGTAAATGTATAATCAACAATTTTTTCTATTTTCAGGTACGTTATAATATTATCCCTTCAAAAACCTCAATTTGTAAGTAAAATACTCACTTAAACTTAACTTAACCCTGCATTTATGAAGCAATCTAAATTAAAGTTTAGTATCGTCTGGTAACAGTTAACTTCTAAGTGAGCATTTCAGTTTTAAATGCCACTCAATGCTTAAAAACCATGCAAATTCAACTCCCCAGCAGAGTCATATGACTAGTGGTCATGCCTCAAATGCAACCATCTGACTTTCTGGCCTGCAAAAAGAAGAGGAGAGAATAAGAAACTTCTGAATTTAATCCTGAAAAATATTTTTCCAAAACTTTTCAGTGCGAACTCTTGCCAGCATACAAGCTTACAAGCTGCATACATGGCCCGCATACTTAAGCGCAGGCCGCAGCCACAGCCGGCAGCAGAAAGTAACGGCGTCGAACAGAGTAGTATTTGTGGCCAAAGTTAAATACGCGGGCGCGTGAAAGGTCACCAGCGCCAGTGAAGTAGACGCGCAGTAGAGGCCAATGTGGCATATGGACGCAGCGGAGGAGAAAATTCGTTAGCAAAACTTTGCCAAAAGAATAAACAACAAGCGGAGAAGTAAAAGTATGGAAAAGACAAACTCCGTTATGTGCAGCAGCTTTCGAGTTTTCGGTTAGGCCCTTGCAGATAATGCGAGCCAAAATGGGGGAAAATTTTCGAGAAAGTAAATTTGAAAACGCAAAGCGCCTTGCAACCTTACTGACCTTTAATCAAAAACTTAAACACACACATACATATACACTAAGCGCAGTGTTGCAAGTACTTACAAGTATAGAGAGAAGTGGCAAGTTGCTAGTGTTAATATGAACTTAGTAGCAATTGAAAAGCGTGCTCATAATGCCACAAGTTCACTGTTGCTACTCGTACTTGCAACACGCTGCTGGCACTGCCACTGCCATCGCCGCTACTTGTGTTGCACATGTCGCATATGCACTTTATAATAAATTTCAAATTTTAGTTTAGCATGTCGCTGCTTCCGACACACACACACACTCATATTTTTGTGCAACCATAACTCTTCATATAAACTCTGCGCTAAAGTTAAAGAACTAGCGCTGTGCTAGAACTGTGTGCATGCACAGTGTGCACTCCCCATTTTATATTCAATTTTATTGTCATAAAAGTTTGCTGCCACTACAAAAGTAACAACAACAACCACCACACGCGCATATGTATGAGTGCAGCCACACTCCCTCAACATTCCTTAATGGAGCGGCAAGAAAGCTTAGACGACCGCTCATATCAACATATACGTGAGTATGTGTGTGTACATATGTATATGTTTGAGTATATGGCTGCGTTTGTGTGCCTGCATTCACACACTCACACTTGCATTACATGCGCGCGTCTCAAGTGTTGCATACTGCATGTTGCATGCACTGCCTGCTACACGGGTGCATGGTGTTCGGCAACATATGCTCTCGCATTTGTTTCTGGTTCTCGACAAAGCTGAACTTCGCACGTCTTTGTCAACTACTACAACATTACTTTGCTGTCGGCAACTTAGATAAAATATACTCGCATGTGTGTGTGCGTGTGTGTTGCAAGTTATCTTCATCTTAAAGAAGTTTTATGCTTTGCTCGGCATTTTTGTTGTTGCTATGCTGTTGCAGACACTGTCAGCATTTAGTTATAAAATTTTATTTGCGAAGACATGTTTTTGAGTAGTTCAAGAATTAGTTTTATTTAAGGCAGAATTTCGAAGTAACGGTTGAAGATGGTGTGTGGTGCATATTAAAATTGCGTGTATTATATACGAGCATAATAATTAAATAATATTATCCCTAATTGATGCTTATTTATATACAAGATCAAAATTGACCCGGACTGCTTCTGTGTCAATAAACATTTTTTTAGTGCAATTACCGTTCAACTACCATATTTGCCAGATTATGCACAATATGACCTTTTTCTGCTTCTGTAACTGAAGAATATGCTTCGTAAGGAAACACACAGAATTTACAAAAAAAAACCAATTTACCAACTTTCTTTTCCCTTGCAGAGAAAATCAGAAATGCGGTAAGGTGGACGAAGACACATTGTTAAGTATCTATACGGGCGGGTCCAAGCTGAATAATCTAGTGAGAGGTGATGTATTTTCAGCAAAATTAGTGACCCGAATTGTCTTCCGACTACCAGACCACTGAAGTATCTTCCAAGCGAAGATCACAGCACTTAAAAAAAACCTTTTTGTTCTGTTAAAGAGGGTGCCTACAACAAGAAATATATTTAGATATACAAATAGCCAGGCGACTTTGAAATCACTAAAGTCAGTTAGGGTTTAATCGAAGATAGTAAAATAATACCTTGATCTCTTAGTCCATCTAACATCCTATTTCACGATAAACCTGCAAGAGGTTTCAGATGAACTTGCCAGAACAATCACCGCCCTACAATTAGACTCTAGTACCTATACCTCTAACTGCTCAACAAGTAGAACAAGTAGGCAAGTGTAGCATGAGTGAATGAGCCGCACGTGCCGGGTAATAAAAGTCGAAACGAATATCGTAAGATCACTAGTAGGAGGGCCAATAAGTCACTTTCTAATTGACAGCATGCTAGTAGACTGGTAACACCATATAATTGTAGAAGCTGTCAGGAGGTAGAAGGAAAAAATACTATAGGACATCTTCTTTCTGAATTCAAGGTTTCCTAACGATCTTTCGGAGATTGCACAACTAAAATTTTTTATTTTGATGAACTTTATCAGTGTTTCAGGACATAATAAAGCGAGTAATAATTTTAATCGTTTACATCTTTTAAACAGTTAGTTTTATGAAAACATCGTCGTAAAGCTGTTTTGAAGAGCATTCATTTTTCTACATAATACAGTAAATGGAATATCTTTTCAAGTAGTTGGCAGCGAGATACGAATTTGCTTACCTTATAATAAGAAAACATAAAAAACGCTAATTGAAAGACTTTACCGTTACAATTTAGAGCTAATATTTATAGAGTAGCGCCTAACAACTAATTTTTCAGTGAACGAAGGGAAAAAAGATTCGATATTTTTTGAACCATCTATCATTATAATTAAGATATTTCAAAGTAAGAGCTTGAGAAAATAAATTCTGAAATAACAATTTGGTTAAATTTGTTACATTCTGTAATGCTTAGAGCAGTAGTTCTGTGTTTTTTAAACTGTTTACTAGGTTTGGTCTTCACTTTTTCGTATGAACTCCACAAAAAGATGTCAAGGAAAGTAAAGTCAATTCTTGTAATGGAAACGAAATGTCTAATATAATACTCAGTGAGATACCCAGTCAAGATGTCGCTTTAAGTTCGATTTTCATGTAGTCTGATAAAGTATGCCCTAATGCTGATTTTAACCGTAATTTTTTGGAAATTATTCTCTGTACTTCAAATGCGACGAGCCTTCGATACTGACATTCGCTTTGTATTCACAGTAATGTGTCAGTCTTGACAATCATGGAAGAAGTGCGGTCCAATGATGTCGCCGGCCCATAAGCCGCACCAAATCGTAATTTCTTGGGATGCAATGGTGACTCATGGAATAACGCATATTTTGCTTATTGACGAGAATAGAATAGAATACCAGAAATAAACATCATTACTGGAGATGATTTTTTGATGAAAATCCGGTTCATTTTCAAGTTATTGCTCTGCCCAATTAACGAACATACGACGATTCTGGTGGTCAAATAGCTTAAGTACTTGCGTCAATTTCATCCTGTTAGGATGTAGGTCAAGATGTTTTTTGCCAAAATTCGCAAAGACGTCAGAGAGTTGCCCAACGTTTGAGAACGACATACTTCAGGTACTGATTTGGGTCTTCCTCAATTGATGCGCTAGCGGCAGCAATATTCTTGACACCACGGGCACTTCTTTGTCTCTTTTTCACGCGAACATTTTGTAATATGCCTGTGGATTCAAATTTTTCCACTAGACACTCAATTGTTGATCTGATTATGATGACCATAAATTGGAGGTAGCGCTCTTCAAGACACGTTGGTGGATCGTACCATGATAAAATGGCAAATCTTACTGAAGAGAAATGCTTAAAGAGCGACATAAAATATGGTTTCGTTTGCTATTTCTCTCGATCTCATTCTGTGGCCCCTATTCAAAAATTCGTTATGAAATTATGACCATATTTACTTCATCTCTAAATGAAAGAGATTATGAAAGTCCCGTTGTTAATTTTAATTTCAGAGGACGTAAATACATTTCCCTATACAATTTTCTATGAGTTTGTTTAAGTTTCGCAAGTCATTCTGAGGACAGATCTTATATTACTTCACAGGTGTTTTCCATGAAACTTTTGGGATGTCTTGGTGCTTTTTAAATATAATCAATCATGTGGGTTCTAAATATCATTACGTTATAATCCATACAGGCGGAAAAATTAAGGTAGGCGGAGAGAATGCTTTTCCTCTTTAATAAAAATTCGTGTTATAGAAATTGCTGAGTTCTTTACACTTCAGTCAAGGCTTCGAATGTAAAAAAAAACAGCAGAAAGCATGGTTTTCATGTGCAGTAGATCAGAGAACTTCTCCGTATAACAAGTTTTAGAGATGCATTCGGATTTATCACATTTTAACTATAGAAGTCGCACTTTATAAGTTCATAATCAATAATTTTACATCATATTCAATAACTGATCATATTAATAGCTCGCTTCTAAACTAGTGGAATGACACAAATACAAAAGTACAACATATATATTCACAACCCTAAGTATTCTTATGCAATTAAAATACAAAACAATCTAAAGAAATCCAATTACAGCTAACTCTCTTTCACCTTATTCTGCTTAATCATCGACAATACCTGCAAGCTACACAAATCAATTGCAATGCTTAGATAATTGAAGAACCTTTCGAATAATAAGTAATTTGAATATTTAAGAGAATTTCGGTCAAATCACTGGCATGCAAACGCTGACAAAGAACTAAGAAACAAAACACCAAGTACAAGAGAATTGTCTGCAAAACTGTGTCAGAAATGCAGAAAAAGTGCAAAAATGAAATAAATAAATAACAGAAATAGAACAGCACTTAGGCTGGATCCAGTGCACCAGACAGGCAAACAACAGAAAGTGGCCTCGCCTTCAAAGCTGGCCGAAAGGCTATTTGCATGGCCACAGAGCAAGTGAGGGCGTGTGGATACAAGTATCGGTGTGTGTGTGTGTTTGTGTGTGGCTGGTATGTGTTGTTGAGTGGCTTACGCTCCAGCAGCGCAATTTATATGCCAACCTTGCTGCCCACATTCATAGCTAATATACGAAGTAGGGGAGTGAAGAGCGGGTGGAACAGCAAAAAGCTACAGCAAACGGTTGGAAAAAGAATTGGCTGGCAAATAGCAAATGGCGGCTGGAAGTGCATGAATTGGAAATAACTACTACACACACACACGGCTGACCACACACACAGGCATGAAATACATGAACTTATGCATGTATATGTGTATATGTATGTACATCCTGCTGACTGTGTCTATTTTCATTCTTATCTTTTTTTGTTTTGCATTTTGCTGCCCGCTGCGGGTCAATAAAGATTGCGCCAGCGAGTGCAACGAATTACCTCGAAGAGGTCGAATCTGCCACAACCAAGCACCACTCGCACTTGTGTGGGTATGTGTGGGTACTAAAGCACCCATGCAGCACTGCTGTGTTTGCACAAAGCTTGCTTGCCACCGCTGTGAGGCAAATGGATGACAGTTGTTGCTTGCAGGCAGTATTTGCCATCGATATGGTAATAGTTTCGAAATTGTATGAATTTCGCTTGTCGACAGAGCAGAATATGGGAAAATATTTGCAAAGTAATTTCAGTTTACCTGCTATAYGGGTGATATGTTGTTGCCTCAAAGCAAATACTAAATGCAATGGGAGTATGCAAAATAAATTACAGGCTTCTTTTTGCCACAAGGAGGGCAGAAGAAATTTGAATTAATTGAATGGATGAAGTTGCAGCAAGGTAAATATGTAGGTGTATGAGTGTGAATACAGCATGTATGCGTTTGTGTGTGTGTGCAAAGTAAGGAAACTTAAATTAGAAGCAGACATCTTTCTGCGTTTCAGGTATCTGTTATTCACAGAGATAGTAAAACATCGTTTTTGGCGAAATTAATTTATAGGGGACCAGATTTACAGAATAAGATAAATGCGGCGGCAACACTTTGCCCAATTTTGGTGAAACATAATTTTCTTTATCTTCAAATGTGTAGTTTATGTAATTGCGTTAAGTTAGGGGTCCAATTGCGCTAACCTTATCGTTGTGGTCATAAAAAAATATTCCATGCGCATCTCCAAATACAGACGCTATGATCTTGCCAGTAGTCTGTCGCGTTCCACTCTTTGGGGCGGGTTCACCCTGTGCAGTCCACTGGTATGACTGCCGATTGRACTTTGGATTAATATGATGGCTTCRTRATTCATATATYGTCWCATATCGAYGAAMAAATTTGRATTTATTACGTTTGAACATCTYCAAGCACTGTTCCAAATCATCAACTGGTCTTTGTTTTTGATCATAGAACTTTCTCATACCGAAACATTCATTCATGATATTATTAACACGTTCAGCAGCTTTTTTGGAAGAAAAGTGCGGGAGCAAAGTATTTGCACGATAACTCAAAAACTAAATCTATTTTTAGTATATACGGTTAAACGGGCTTCGCTAAATCATTTCACATTGTCTCGTTCTCACTATATCATCAGTGCCTGGTTGTTGCCTTCGTGGCAATCCGAAACTAGTTCCTTTTTTATTAATTTGTATAAAGATACTTCCTTGCCATAATTAACAATGTCGTAGATGAGTGTTGATTATAAGAAATTATGACCATGTTTTGTGGATTTTTGTCTCCATCGGTAACAACCTCTTTAGGGCTTCCACTGCGATGTTCGGAAATTGATCGCCAAGTTTTTGCGTCAACTTTTATTCCCTTTAAGATTCAATATTTGATTCAGATGCTAAATTTCTTTTTTCAGAGAATATTATGGATGAGTTTGATTTTTAGATTTTGAATAGMTCAAGGCATTGGCTTGTACACACAGAAACATATTATAAGTCTTAACTCTAAGAAAATTACTTATATTTCGATTTTATGATGATATTGAGGTTAGATATATAATCATGGATCAAAAGCTTCTGTTTCAAAACCTTAAATTTAAAATAATATTTTTCATAGTTTTTTGGATAGCTTTATCGCCATTACATGACATCGAATAGAAAATTGTCAGTAGAAGAAAATACGATGACTACCTTTAGGGTTAGTGATCTTCACGGCCCATAGACTGAGCATAGAGAAATAGAAAGAATAATTTGTACTGCTGTTGGTCAATTGTACTATCATAAATAGTTCAAATTGGATTTAGGTACTAAAATTATTGACCCTTTATGAGGTTACATGGGTTTATCCTTCAAAATATCGATTTTTATACTATCTAATTAAATTATATAACATCTTTAGCATATCTTCCTAAATTTTCAGGTTGATCCGCGTAATAATTTCGGAAACAGAGCCTTAAGAACTTGTACGCTCGAGGATAGGTAGGCTAAATCCGCCGTCTTTAAACGCGTTTTCTCGTAACTGTGTTTTTGAAGTCGGTTGGCAAGATTTCTCGAGAACTATTCAATCGATCTTCATGAAATTTTTAACTGGTCTTTGAAGCACAATTCTTATAAACATTTTTGTGCTTCAATCTATCCATTTTTTACAATTCTTCCTTTCTATTTTTCAATCTATAATATGAAGAAAAATAACTATTCATATTATATCCTGGAATATCTGTAAACCACTCTGTCTTGTCACTCACACCTTACTTTACTCCAAAAGCTAAACTATACTACTTTAGTAAAGAGGAATTTCTACTGAAGTCTGGTGCTGAATAGTATAGTAATTTGAAAAGTAGCTAGAAAACTCTGTATCTGCCATTTTGAAGATATTTTCTAACGCTGTATAACCGACTTCGTTTACTTAGTAAGAGAAACCTTCCTTTCAAAGCTTAATAACTGTGTATGTTAATTGGTATAACCTTATATTACCGCAGATATATTCGTATATATTTACTACAGACTTTAAGCTTGTGCGATATATGAAAAACTATCCAATTATTTAATTTTTACTTAATTTTTTGACAAATTAATATATTTTGCATAATGAACACAATCTACGTTTTCCACCTTTTTAAGATCTTATATCCTCATGACCAAAAATAAGAATTTTATTAACGAATTTATGGCTCTTCTTAAAAGAAAAGCTGCTTACCTGCCACCACCACTTAGTTATTGAACATCTAACAGCCCTTAATGGATACTTAGGTCTACTTGCTTGCCCCTAAATCAATAAATTGAAAATATTTTTTACATCGCTTAAGTTTATTAAAACTTTAGCAACCAATTAAAAATAAGATTTAATAACTGTATATGTGCGGCAGCGGCAGACACTTTCATGCAACACTTAGCCATTTTATGCAAGTTTGAATTTTACGCGCATTTAATACACCGTATATAACGGTTATAATTCGGCAGCATTTGCGCCTTGCCTGCGCATGAGTGGGCCTAAATTGGCTTTAAAGTCGCTATAATAAAGTTAAGTAAATCCCCGAACTCTAAACTTTTTACAAATATACACAAAAACCAGCAACAACAGCAAAGAGAAAGCAAATGAGTGTGAAAAAAGCAACGAAAGGCGGGTTGCAAGTCAAATATAATACTAATAAGACGAGAAAGAAAGGTTGAAGCATATGTGTCACACAAACTCACACAAAGGAACTTAAGAGTATGACAAATACAATAAAGTTTATGTTTGCGATAGATACTCGTATTAGGGTTTGTGCCCAGCGCGCGTCTACACACGCCAATCTTCGTTGCCGTCTTAACTGTACGGCGGTTGTTGTTATTATTTTCAGTGTTGTTGTTGCTCTTTTCTTTTACGATTTCATAAATTTTGGTATTTCAATGTTTTATGCACGTATGACGCCGCCTTCACTTCAATTTGATGTTGAAATTTTGTAAAATTCACTCGCAGATACACGCACACACATATATACGCCATATATGTACACTTGCATACACATTATATATACATATACACACACACATAATAATAACGTCTCTTAACCAGTCACTATTCCGTATGTGAAACAGTGCCAGGGAGTATCGCGTTACGTATACGCCATGCGCACCGCTCAGTTCCATACTTAACATGCTGTTAAAGTTGATGTATGACGCGCACTGGGGCATTAAAAGTGATACAATGAGGCATAAGTACATACTTCGATAATTTGTTAAATATATTACACTTGCGTTTGTCCTGTAGGAAATTTTTTGGTAATGACCTTTCCACTCAGTGACTTGACTTTTGCGCTGCTGTTAATTCAGCTACAATCGCGTAAGCGGTGTCTACGCCAATAAGGTAGAAGAAGAATTAACCTTGAGTATTCTTTGCGGTTATAGTGAGTTAATAATAGTAAACTTGACATCCTCGGCTTAAAACCTTTAACATGACATTGCCCAGTATATCATAAAATGGTAAATTGTAAGTGTATAATGATATTCTTATGTTTATAGAAGAATGGAAGTCAAAGTGATTCATTGTTATATAGAACTAGATCTATCTATAAGCCTTCCATTTCCTAAAATATTTGCGAAACATTTGTCGTCAAAATAATTTGTCAATAAGTTTACTTCAGAAAACGAGACAAAGGAGGATCCGGTCGGAATTTTCCACTCGGTGCCTTAAATTATACAATAACCTAACCGATTTATCTATCAAAATCTGCTTAAAAAGCTTTAAATTATAATGCTTGAACTACTTAATTACTAAATAAATTTTTGGTGTCTCTTTTCTCTAGTCAAAATCTTAGAGATACCATAGCTGGTGTATGTGCTCTTATCCAAATTTTTCTTTGTATGAGTTTAGAGATTTTTTAACCAGGTTTTCACGAAATATTTGAGATCCGGAAAAAAGGATTAGAGTCCTTATAGTAGATATATAGAGATGAGTCGATTTAGCAGTATCCCTGTTGGTTCGTCTCTTTGTACGTATATACATCCCTCAGTTTATGAGGCATCAGTTTTAAAGTTTGTCTTTGTTTTTTCTTTCCCAAAAGCTCTTCCTTTGTCAGAAACAAGCAAGAGGTAGAAAAAGTGGAGAGTTGCACATCTTCTGTACGAAAACAAGGCTTCGTATAAGAAAATAAACTCAAACATTCGACGATGTCTTCGTATGGATTGTTCAGAGGATGAGATCGTTCAGGGAACCCCATATAACATTTTCTAAGTGAAACCAAGGCTTCGTATACGCAAATAGTCCCAACAAACCGTGTTTGTCTTCTTGACGATGTCACAGGGTGTTTCTGAGAGTAGATAATACAGTGAGTGGATTTTAGTCCCGGTGAAGTACCATACAAGTTGGCCGGTCTAAATTAAGTTCTTATATGTGCTGAAACAAATTGCTCCAATTGTTTTGATTTATCTATTTAATCTGAATTTTAGATCAGTTAATTGAGATCTTAATTTTTTGGCTTTGTGAAAATTTCAGATGGCATTTAATATATGCCATTAATGTTTGTACAACCGAAATCTTGCAGAATCATTAGGAAACGGTCTCATATAGATCTTCTCTCCATATTTTATGTGGTACCTTGGTGTTATTTATTCATTTTTATTTGTAGATGGAAGATTTCTACTTTTCAAAAGAAAACCCAACAAGGAAGTGCAATAGAACCTTAAAAGGGATTATAAGTAGTCTAAAACTTTGTTTCGGGTGGTGTGTCGAAAAAGAAGCTTAAACGGCTGGACACAAATCACTATTCATAGATTTTTTAGTATTAAGCGACTCTGTAGCAAGTTATGCTCATGAACATGCATCATTTTGAGACTACTACTGTCTTGTTGGGATACTGAATTTATATGCTACATATACACAGTTCATACTCTTATAAATACAACTTATAAGTCCACTAAACATAATTGAACACTTGATGGACAACTGCCACTCGGGTCGTTTGACGAGTTCAAAATTTTGTTGTAGGCATACACATATCATTATTGAGCATATACCCCAACAACCAAGGCGAACCCTTCGTCTTCGTACCAAGACTCCCACATACACTCTACTCACAACCAATTTGTGTATCATTTTTCATTGAGTTTTGTTGGCTTAACCCAACAGGCGTATTTAATAACAGCCAAAATCTAAAAACATAAACCTTCATTAACAACAACATTATCGTCGTCATTATTGGGCTCATCGGCAGCATAAAATAAATCGTCCATGTGATGAACGTGCGGCCGCGGCGGAGGCAAGGCAGCGGCTGTCAGTTGTTGTTTTATTTTTGCTATAAAAATGTTATTTGTGTGTGTGTATTGGCATATTTTCGGGCTAGACTAGCCTGGCATGTAGTTTGTGTTTGCGGCTGGCTGTAAGTAACGCCTTGTGGCCTTGTTTGTGGCAATGTCTCATTACTGCAATGGTTGGTTAGCGTTTTGAGCGCATTGTTGTAATTGTTATGTTGCCGATGTTCTTGTTTTTTCTATTGTTGTTGTTGTTATTGCCATTTGCCTGAGTTTAAAGTTGACCAAGTTTGGCGTGCCGTTAAATACTATCGCTCGCAAGCGGGCCAACACATTGTTTATCTTACTCACACTTCGCGCAACTACAACAACAGCAACAACAACAATATCAACAATACCATGTAAGAAAAACATAGTTATTTTATTTTTGTTGTTCCTCTCCCAACGATTCTTAAGGTTTTGTTGCGCAGAGCCTTGGTTGCCACTTTTCTGGCAGCAGCTAACTGTTGTTTGGCGTAGTCTGGCGTGCGGTGGCCGCCTCGGTTTTCGAAAGTTTGATATTAGAAAAGTTTTAATGTGCCACAAGCGCACAGTGGTTGCTGCCAGAGGTCACGAAGGAGCAGCGAATATGAAAAAGTAACGAAGTCAGGTCAAAAAGTTACTCTTTGAATTGAATCAGCTGTGCTTTTGAACTGGGCAATGGTATGGAAAGCTTCTACATTTTGCTGATAACGATGAAAAATATTCTGTGTTTATTAAAAAACAAATATTATATTAATATATTATGCTGTGAAACGTAAAATTCTATTTAAAATAATTTAATTTTGCCTTTGGTAGCTTTTGAGCTTTTTTGAAACTTTTTGATATTTTCAAAAAAAAAAAAAATAAAAAAATATTGGCCCTATATAAAATTTAATATTTGGTTGTATTCCATGTAATTAGTTCTAACCTCAATGGTTGTTAGATTGAAATTCTTTCTTTTAAGAGCTATTGAGCTTTTTGAAATTTTCCTTATTTTTTATCATTATGAATGTATGTATTGTATAAAAGCAACTGTAATCTCAATATTTTAGTTTTTTTTTAAACATTCCAACATTTGCTCTTGGGAGCTTTTGAGCTGCTTTGAAACTTTTTTTATTTTCCAGAAAAAAAATTTAGCTCTATACTAAGTTAAACATTTGTTTGTCTTCTGCTCAATTATCATGTAATTTTATTTTTTTTTTCAGAAACTTTTGACTTTTTGCTTTTAGAGCTTTTGAGTTTTGAAATATTTTTGATATTTTCCATCATGAAACACTGCTTTGTATTCTATATAAGTAACTGCAACTTAAGGGTTTTATGCCTTAATATTCTAACTTTTGCTCTTCACAGCTTTTGAGCTTTTGTAAAGTTTTCTTGATACTTTTTTCAAATATAATATATTTCCCCACATGATTTGAAACAATTGTGTGCAATCTTTGTTGGTAATTCCAAACTTAAATATTTCTTTTAAAAACTGTCTGACTTTAGGGGCTGTTGAGCTCTTTGAAATATTTTTGATATTTTCCATTATGAAACACTGGTTTGTATTCTATACACATACGTAACTGCAAGATAAATATTTTATTTCATAATATTCTAATTTTTGATTTTCACAGCTCCTGAGCTTTTAGAAACTTTTTCATATTTTTCTTAAAACATATTAGCTCAACAGGAACCAAAACAATTGTTCGTATTCAAATTTTCTCCTTTGAGAGCTTTTGAGCTTTTGGAAGCGTTATTGGATATTTTTTTTTAATATGAGCTCAATAAGAATTTAAACAGTAGCTTGCACCCTTGTAAGTAATTCTTAACTCATTGTATTTTTATTAAAAAAATTCTAACCTTCTCTTTTCAGACTTTTTTTTTTTTTAAATTGTGAATTTCTCTCTCTCTTTCTGTGAGCTTTTCCGATTCCTGAAATCGTCTTCATATTATTTTCCAATATGAAACATTTTTTTGTATTTTATGTAAGTAGCTGCAACTTGAAAATTTTATTTCACAATTTTCCAGGTTTTGCTTTTAAAAGCTTTTGAGCTTTATGCCACGTTTGAATATTTTGCATGCAAAACATTAGCTCTAAATTAAATGCAACTTTTTTTGAAGTCAGTAATAGTAACTTTCTATTTGAAGCTTTTCATATATTAAAAGAATATACTCGTATTAACTTTTTTTGAAAAGAAACATTTGGTTTGGGTTCTATGTATTAAAACATGTATCACCATTTCATCAAGTAGCTTTTTTCAAGGTCATATATTAGCGCCCAATGTATGAATTAAGCTTAAGCTTTTTGGGAAAATTTTGAAAAATTCCAGCAAGCTGTTAGTTTTCAATTTTAGATCATAAAATGGTGGATATTGCACTAAGAACATTAAGATATTAATTTTCTAAAAGCTAATTTTCTAAATACTATAAAAAATATTTTCTACTTTTAACTAAATTTATTTCCTTTTTTGCGTCACTGTGCAGCGCTAAAACTAACACGCATATTTACTACTAACCCAAAAGCCACGTATGGCATATGTGTGTTAGATATTTCAATTGTTAAATCTTATACATATATGATATGTAGTTATATGTAAAAGTGTATATGAGTATGCATGTATGCATGTGTATTACTCGTTTATTACTTTAAGCATTTAATGAGCTCCATTTAACTTTCGACAGCCGAGATATTACTTTTATGCCGCATATGGCGCGCCAAACACACAAAGTACTCGTCCGTTTCCTTTTTCACTTGCTGGGCACTTCAATGGCTTTGATTAATGCTTTGTAAATTTGATGTAATATTTTATGAAATTTTTCTGGTCGTCGCTGTGATTTGTTCAGTGATTATGTGCTCGTCAAATGAAAATAGAAAATAAAATATGGCGTTTCATCAGATATTAATGTCAGTTACTCATTCAAATATTTGCATATGCCCACATGTGTGTGTGTGTATGGGTTGCTTTTCATTATAAAATTAATTGAAGTAGTGCGCGAGAGAAATATAATCTGATTATTAGTCAAGCTTACGACGTTCTAAAGTTGCCCACCGCAAGGCAGCTTTAAGGCTGGTGTGGTTTCGCATAGCGCCTGGAAGTATGCTTTTGCTCGAGGTTACGCTTTGCAAAGCACCTAGAAGTATGCTAAATTTAAATTGCTGTTTTAATCTAGACTTATGAGGCGCCCTTAAGTATGCTATGTAATATTTAATTATATTTTATATAACGATTTTCAGACCTGCACGACAAAACTTCGTTTAATTTTATGTTATTTAAGCATTTTAAGATTGTTTTGCAGTAAACTAAAGTATTAATTTTGTTTTCTATATAATACAGTTAAGCTGAATCAGTTTTCAGGCAAAGGAAGTGGGGTTTAGGTGTTTTGTGCGAAAGCCTTTTGCAAAAATTAATCAAAACAAGCAATAAAAGTCCATAGCGACATTAACTTTAAGCCATTTAACGAATGAGAAGTCTTGTTTTTGAAATGCCTTCTCTTTTGATTGGGAACAGCGCGATCTAGATACATATATATGTACAGAAATATGGGTTAGTTAGCCTCACTCTTAATCTCTACAAACTGTTACTACCACAAACAGCCATTTAATCCGTTTTTTATTGCAGCACTTCTTTCATTAGCCTCCGAAATGCCGCATTATTAGTAATCCTGACTGTTTTAGTTTTCTGTTGGGCCTCAAATAAGTCATTATTTCAAAATTTTATTTAGCATACATTTATATTACATAACTGATACTTTTCATTTATCGCAATACTACACAAATTATGCCCATACAGTCATTAGCAATCACTCTAATCACAAACTGTAGCACATTTCATTTAATTTCGATTGCGTGTGTTACTTCCCGTTATAGAAATAAACGCAAAATATGCTTGTCAACAGCTAAATAATACCTTATTACTATTACATAAGCACTTATCAGCTAAACAACAGCTACTACACATGTTGTTGCACAGATGAAATATTTAACATGGAAATTTCGTATGTAATTATGAGGTAATAGCGCATGGTTTGATTATCCGTAAAGCAAATGTGGAAGGCAGCTGATTGCTTTAGAATTGAATGATATACCAATTTAGTGGCTACTTATATCGATTTATGTATTTATCGTATGTGCTACATTCCGATTGGTTACCTAAATTTATTGTTGACTTCGTTTCTCTAATAGTTCTCTAATAGTTGTTCTTTTGTTATGCTTGTTATCAGACTGCTAATCAGCTGTTGGACTAGTGGACACACATAGGGAGGCACCAAGATATGGTGGAGTATTACATTAAAAATCATAGGTATATATTTAAATATGTATCTGATATTTACTATATACTTTTATATTTGCTTAGAAAGCTCCTTATTTTTTCTACTTATTTGGATCTCCTAAAAATGTTTAGGTATAAGAAAATATAAAAACTCTATATATAAGATGGTCTGTAAAAGTACTAGTCCCAGTCAACTTAAACCTTAAGTAGCCAGTAAAATACTGTGTACTCATAAAACCGTTACGTAGGGTCTTTTGTTTGAGATTTCGAAATCGAAAATTGAGAAAATCTTGCGTCAATTCAGTATATATTTTTCGCTAATATGCCAAAGTAAAATCGTTTTATAGAAATAAGCAAAATAATTAATTAAAAAAAAAAAATAAATACAAAAGAAGCAGAAGACTTTACTAAAAAATAAACAAACAAAATCCAATATATAATTTTTAAAATCAGCAAAACTTCCACACAAAACTAACAATATTTTTGAAGTTTCGCATACTTCTATTCACTACTTCTAACAAAGTATCTACTTTTACAATTCTTCTAACAAACTCCACATTTTGCTCACTGGTTTATATGACACACGCATCAGCTTAGTAGCGTGTTTTTGTGTATCAGTACACGCTTACAAGTTCATCGATTTTATTATTGTGTTTCATGTCGTTCTTAAATGTTTTGTAAGCAGCATAATGTCTGCTTTCATATGCCAAGCCAGTTTTCTTTATTGGTTGTTGTGATTCTAGTGATTTTCTACAGCTTTTTCGGACTAAACATTGCGCCTTTTATTTTCGGTAGTCCTATTGCATTAATAAGGCTCAATATATGCTTCTGAGAAGAGCCCAAAAGTAAATACTAGTTCATGTATCGACAAACGGAGAGCACTTTAATATTTGGCGTGTCCTTTTGTGTATGTTGTGAGCGACTTTATCGCTTCATAACATCAAAATAGAGATTATTACGTATTTTTAAGTACTTTCAAGAGTTATAGAAAAAGTTGCAGTAAATAAAAATTAATATTAAAGGTATGGTCGTTAAGTGGAATATATTTAAAATATTTATAAATTTGCATTTGAGTCAATACTAAAACATACTAATAATATAAAATTTCATTTTTAATAAAATTTAATTTGTCTTTATAAGTGTTTGCTTACTCTGAGCTATATTTGTTGCTTTTTAAACAACCAAATCAACTACTAAAGTACACTCCCTTTGAGTGGGAAGAAATTTATGTTGTACATGGCGTATGAGTAACTTTTTCCGCATACAATTTAATGTGTGCAGAGTCTTACATTAATTCGTACACAAACTTGAGCACAATTGAATGTTCAATAAAGCTTTATTGACAGCAACTGTGAATTTATTAAGTTTTAAAATTTTTACTTAATTTTTGGTATACCAATTTTCTGTCTGCATCCGGGGGAAATATGTCTAATATATAATAATTTTCTGAATTTTCTGTGAATACGTAATGTTTGTTATGGGATAAACATCGCCGAATCACTTTAGTTTTGAGAAGATAAAGATAGGTAAGGTTAGTCTGGTAGGCCAATGAGCAATGCATAGACCAGTTGTGGTCCTTTGCGATAGGTCCATGAAAAGTAGTCATCCTTAACGATGAATTAGTTAGTGAAAGATAAAATCAGCTATTTTGGCTCGGTCGAAAATATTTTTGATTATTTTTTTTCTACCAGAAGAGCCCTAAAACTTGCTAAGAAATGACAACAATTCTGTGTTATTTAATTTCAATAATTCTTAGCAAGTTTGGGCTTCTTCTGGTATAAAAAATCAATCGAAATTCTTAAAGCAAACAACTTTTCCACCACGCCGAAAATGTTTAAATGCGCTCAAACCAATAATTTAATCTTACTTAACTAATGTCAAGTTCACTAAATATTTCAATGCAATCAATACAGCGTCATTAACTAACAAAAGCAAACATATGCATGTGCCCACACAGCCAATATTCAATAGATTGCCTCGAGCGTGCTGTGATAAGCCCAAATCTGCCATAAACAAATTAAGTTTTAACAAATTTTTCAACAAAACGTTCGCTTTGAATACATTGAGGCAGTGCAAAGGGTCCGTCAATGGTAAATACAAACACCAATATACGAAGACGGTGTACAAAGGCGACGGCCGACGGATTTTAAAGTAATCGTACGTGATATGTTTTGCCAACAAGTTGAAGCAGTATTATCGCCATACTGGCCTGGAGCGCTTTGGCTGGCTGCAACTACCGTTCTTGCTGTGTGCGAGGAAAGCAAAAAATATTTCCCCATGTGTGTGTGTGCAAGCAAATGAGAAGAAAAGGGTCGAAGACTTGTCTACAGTGGTTACATATGTTTACCTAGATTGCAGCTTATTGCCTCGTGAGCAAGTATTACATACACACATTCTCTCATATATGTATATGTATAAAATATGATGGTGTGCGTATATTTGGGTATGTGAGCTGTTGATAGCTCACGACCACACACAATGAATATTAAATCTTACAAATACTTACAAGTGCTTATTTGGAGAGTAAAGAGCTGAAGCAAAAATAGCATTGCAACCTTGCTCAAGGGTCTACATAACGATGAATTTGCGCAAGCCATTTTTTTAATTTTCTTTGATAATAATTCACAAGCTTGAGAGTGGACCCAATTAGAACTGAAATTTAACAAAATGCTGCAAAATGTCTGCCTGCTGCGCCGATTACAAAAATTTATAAACAAATGTTTGTATATTAAATATCTTGATTTCAGACACAATTTGTTGTTGTTAGCGAACGCCACTGCGCATCGCTGTCTGACCTTTTCTTGGAGCGTACTTTACTGCTCACTTGCCGACTGGGTCAGTGCCATAAAAAGTGCTTCCACAAGCACAATAAAGTGAACCCTGTAAATATTTAAAAACGCAATTTTGTTTGCTCGTCGCTTCGCTTATTTTTTCTCATTTTATTTCAGCATCTTTTACGGTTAATCTGCGTTCGCAAACCGTACTCGGCTGCGTTCGAGTTTGCGGTCGCGATTTGAAGGCTTCTGTGCAGTTTTAATTAGCCTAGAAAAGCTATAAAAATGAAGTAAGCCAATTGCGAAATTTTTATTTCACATGAATTTAAGTTTCTGTCTGGAGGAAAGTATTTTGAATTTAATGTTTTAATTGCAGCCATACAGTAGGAAAGGATGCGCTAGAGGAGTGAGATTTTGAGCTTTTCATGTACTGAAGCTTGTGGGAGGGAACTTTTCATCAACTTCAGCTTAAGATTTCCTGCCCCTTGCAGCGTCTTCCCAACGATTGTGGCTACCATAAAGGTAGACGTAGCTACTACTCTACAGCTCGGCAACGCAGCTGCCTTCAAAGTGGTGACCATTCCCTCTGATAGTTGGGCCGCTATATTAGCCGTTCGTTAAGTGGCCGCTCAAGTTTAGTGATGGGAGATCTCATTAATCTCTAACATTGAGCTTTTTATTGATTGAAGCTGTATTACACGAAAGTGTATGGCCCTTGAGCTTCCTTGGATATGAACTTCAGTTTCAACAACTGCGAAAAAAGGTACGGGTAGGAGCTCTCTTGGCTTCTTATGGTTAACACTACCAGACTCAGAACAAATCACCAAGTGTTGATCAACCAGCAAGACCTCAGCCTGTCTTATCTAATTCTATAGTCCTTCCATCCCAGTATGTATGGAAGAGGTCTAGGAAGAGCCCTTCACTCTGAACAAATAACACCTTTCAATGTATTGTAGGGGCTCTAACTGGGCACTGGCTGATTGAGATTTATGCAATGTAAGATTGAATATTTTAGCAAGTGCCAGTGTATTACCTCTGCTCTCAGATATTTTGACATCTTGGTGAAATAGCGAAGATATAAATTTTGTTTTTTTTTTTCTTCTTTTGTCGATAGCTATTTTCCAACTACGTAACCGAAACGAACCCGATTCTTTATTAGGCCAAGGACTGTCAACTCGACAGATTTTTGCCACCACAAAAAAAAAATTCAAACATAGCAGTTCTTTCGTTTGGTTCCATAATTCCTTGAACTTAAGAGCCTAAGTGTCTAACCTAAGCTGACCCAGTCTAAGGGATTTACTGGTCAAATTAGCTATTTTCCAACTACGTAACCGAAACGAACCCGATTCTTTATTAGGCCAAGGACTGTCAACTCGACAGATTTTTGCCACCACAAAAAAAAAATTCAAACATAGCAGTTCTTTCGTTTGGTTCCATAATTCCTTGAACTTAAGAGCCTAAGTGTCTAACCTAAGCTGACCCAGTCTAAGGGATTTACTGGTCAAATTGATTATTTCAATGATATGAAATATTTAACTCGCTCAGAAGAGTGACAGGTTCTCTAGACGGCATAATATATAACGTATAGTTATAGTATAAACCCTTAAAATTAAATATTTTTATAAAGTTTAATTCGAAGAACGCAATTTGTTGCAATATTTTCGTCTACACCCTTAAGTGTTTCTGACATTTTAAAGTAGTTTTTCAAATATCAATTTATTTGTGTATCTTTTCTGCTTTTTTTAACATATACAAATCAGCCCAAAAATAGTATTATAACTTTTTCTCTATTACCATAAAATGGATATAAAAGTCTCAGCTTATCTCAATATACCAGATTCCGTTCTTTGTCATTTCTGATCCGGTAAATTACTTGATTATGTGCTGAGCTGGCGCCAATTTTGACATCCGAATCTGTTTGAGGTGAAAGTGTAACCTTGTTTATGCTATAAAAGCCGCAAAGAAGTTGAAGATGCAAGCATAACTGTTTTAAAAGCATGTTGCCTGCAACACTAACCACCATAAATTATATTTTGGCAAAATTTGTAGTACTAGAAGGTACTTTTGAGCTCAATAAATATAGTTCTACATTTAAAAAGCATTTGCGCTAAAGAGGAAGCAAGGTGCCAAGTTCTCAAGAATGCTACCACAGCTCTTCCCGCACTTAAAATGTATTTCAAAATATAATACAATAATAAGCAAGCTTAAAGTGAGCAGTTGTGTAAGGATTGTCACAGAAAAATTATATTTTTTCTATGATGAACTAATGACATCATATACTAGCAAGAGACCTTTAAATGAAATACTTTTAAATAAATTTTTTGGATTAACTACGCATATTTATCTATATGGATTAATTTTGATATTTTATATTATGAATTTTTCTTCGCATTTGCGTTTAATTACTTGTTTGTATGAACATTATAAGCAGCCGAGTGCTGATTAGTTTTACATATACTTAGTCACGATTCAGTCCACAACATACATATATTAAATCACTCAACATAATTACAAATATTTTATAAGCTACTTATGGCTAGGAATTCCATTGAAAGCATTGTTTCAGTCCCAGCTGTGTTTTTTGGATCAAATAAAATGCTTAAAATTCGACGAAAATTACTGGAACAAAAATTACTATATCTTACTAACAATGTAACAAAAATTACTGGGAAAAAATTTAGCATAAAAATTTCTGAAACAGTTTTTAACATTTGCAGAAAACCGCAAAGAGTTGTCTCTGAATGAAAATAAAATGTTGTTAAATTATTTTATTATTATAGAGCAATTAAGTTCACATATTTAACCGCTATGTGTATACTAATAACCTAATGAAACCAGAAATCAGGTTTCTATTTAACATTTTATTATACAAGGTGTGTAAATATGTAATATATTTCTTTTCATTTATTGTAATAGGGAAATTCTTATTTTTTCTTAAAAATATTTGCTAAACGAACACAGTGTTATTTTTACAATTTCACAACGTGCGTGGAATATTGTCTATTGAATTAAATTGTGTTATTTGCTGAGGTTACGTATACGCCACCTCTGCAAATAACACAATTTAATTCAATAGACAATGTCGGAGATGAGCACGTTGTCCGGCAGGAGAGAGAGAGAGGTAAGAGCGAGTTAAATGGACATTAAATTAAATCAGCGTGTAACTGTAAGTGCGAAAGGTATAGCAAAGAGTAAACATGCAGCGCAATCACGATACGAAACCGCACAACTAAACATTACCATGATTGAAGTAATTGTAGGGAATTAACATAATTACAGGGCAGTAAGTTAGAAAGACAAAAAAGAGCCAGCAAAAAAAATTAAATAACGCGACACGATGTGGTGAAGCTAAGTGCAAGTTTTTGGTGGTTTATTAATATACATACCATATCTTAACCACACCCCCCACCCCGATCGCCTTACGCAGTAAGTGAGCGCCTAAATAAATAATAAATTAAAATATTCATTCGCTCGCTTGTCATTTGGTAAATAAGATTGAAGCTCGTTTAGCCAAATTGGTTAATGGGCGCTTTCAAGGGGACCAACAGCTGTTGCGTGCAACTTTTTCCAATTATTTACCAGAAAGGCGGGTTTTTAAGAAACTACGCGCTCATCATTGTTTTCTAGCGTGTGGGAAATAAATTGAACCGGACAGACACGCAGTTTTTCTACGAAGAGAAATTAGCATTTAATATGGCGAGTATTTGTCAGCCAAGAAACGCAAGTGAGGCGAACTTTTACAAAAACAAAGAGGCAGCCAAAATCAAGAAAAGAGTCAGAGCGTACCAAATAAAGTTGGTACAAAGTTTCTGTTCGAACTGAAAAGGACCCGAGGAGGCAAAGTGGTGTCACCACACAATGCGCGCCGCCTAAATGACCACACGCGAGCGCTGTTGTTGTTGTACAAAAGTCGATGTTGTAATAATTTTCGTTGTTGCACAGCAGTCATTTTTTAATAAAAATGTTGTTGAAATTATTTTTTTCTGTAAAAAAGTTGTTGCTTTAATAGAATTGTTGTTGTAAAGTAAAAGTTGCAAAAAGTTTTTTTGTAATTTTTTTTAAATTCGTTGTTTTTTTTGCCAAAAAAATGTTAAAAATACCTTTGTCTTTAAAAAAAAGTGTATGTTGTAATAAAACTGTTGTTATAAAGTGGTACTTGCTGAAAAAAGATTATTTGTGGTATTTTTTTTTTTTTACTTTTTGATGAAAAAATTTCACTTTTGTGAAAAGATTTTTGTTGTAAAGGAGTTGTTGTTGTAAAAAATTTGTTATTGTAAACGCTTTTTGTTGTAAAATATTTGTGGCCAAAATTGTTGTTGTAAGAAAATTGTTGCTCCAAAAATGCAGTACTTGTAAAGCAGTTGCTATTGCGAGGCTGTTATTGTTACAAAAAATGTGTGGTTGTTGTAAAAAAGCTGCTGCTGCATTTAAGTAAAAGTTCAAATAAATTTCTTCGTGTGACCGTTTTCTCACCACAACCACAATTTGCATTCGCGCTGTTGCAATTTGTGCACCGAAGCCAAAGTGCTGTGGCATAGAAGCGTACTTATTAGCTGCTCACTTACAACACACACACACACACATCCATCCATCTCATTTCCACACACAAACTCTCACTAACAGTTATTTGACAGTTTGGCGTTCTTCGCGCTTCGTCCCGCCGCCACTGTAATTCCCGCTCACAAATAAAGCTAATTTATATCTCCCATTCTTTCACTTTCACTTTTTGCATTAAAAATAAAAAAATAAAAAGATTTAACTTTTGTGGAAAAAAATTTTTTTCGCAAAGTTTAAATAGAAAATAGTGAACTTTTCTCGCTTCAATGCCAAAATGTAAACTTAAAGTATAATCAATGTTGGCTCAATCTATTTTCGAAGAATCTCTGCTTTAGCGCTGATCTATTGTGTGCAACAAAAAAAAAAAAAAAAAAAAAATTGCTGGCATTGTTGTTGCTCAGCAACTAACTGCCTTCGTTTTTGTTTGGCTAAACTTTGCAGCAAATTTCTATGCGTTCTTTTTCAGTTAGTTTATCGAGTAGTTAAAGTGCATGTGCTGCTGCTCTATTTTTTGGTTTTGTTGTTTTTCTTAGCTAAAATTTATAAGGTAATTCATTTTGTTGGCTTTGGAAGTAAGTTTTGCTAACAAATACGGAGATGAGAAAACTTGGTCTATTTGTTTGTTCCTTGTGCGAAATTTCCGACATTAGTTCGGTTGGAAAGTGAAAGCCGGAAACCGTTGGATTTAAACGAGAATGATAATGTCATTGTTGGAACTTAGTTTGCTAACCCTTAATTTTCACAAATTAAGCTACTTCTAAAAGATGTTTTTCGCGGCTGCCTCGACTTAAATCCGGCCGAGTTCCGCATTTTCCACCGCTTTTACAGCAATTGGAGTCGTATGTTCCAATGCGTTAATCGTCTCGAGTTTTTCTGAGTTGACAAGTGACTTCACACAATTTTATAAACAAAATAGTCCAGAGGTGTTAAATCGCACGTTATTGGAGACCACCACGCTAGATAGTGCGCCCACCAAATGTTTCCTTTAAAAAACTAATTGTTTCATTGGCTGTGTAGCCTATAACCTCGTCTTGTTGGAACCAAAGATCATCAATAACAATATACACCAATTCAGCAAAAAAAAAGTCACTAATCAAGGTTTCTGGATTACAATTTCTTCAAATGAGAACCTTTTGTTTGTTAACGTGCCCAATCAACTAAAGCTGAGCTTCATCATCGAAGTAAAATTTCTCATCAAAATTGGGATTGTCATTTTGGACCATTCACTTGTAATACGATGTATGGTCATTTGGCTTGAATTTTAGAACGAGTTGGATTTGCTAAGTCCGCAAGCAACGGTTTCACGCAAAATATTCCATAAAATCAATAGACACAGCTCCAATTAATGCACGCGATGGCGGATGGACTCTTTAGGGCCTTCTTCGATACTCCACTCCACAGCTGCAGTAACATTTACGAAGAGCACTCTAATGCATCTCTGTGTATGTGCATTAGTGAATGTGGCTTGAAACCGATTCAAGGTCGCTAAGAAGTTCGGAGTGTTTATGGATATAACTAAGTCTATGTATACATTAAAATACTATCTTATTAAGAAACACACGTCCAAAAAATAAGTTTGAGGTTGTTTTGGTTATCATAATAAATATTTTTATGCAGAATACAGACAGTCAAACAACTGAGACTAGACCGGTTCACAGAATAATTATGGAACAATTTGTGGAACTTAGACCTTAGTTGACTTCAATGTTTCCTTGTTCCATTCTTATTCTGATAATTTGTAGTAAAATGCTATAAAACGAATATCTCATTCGTCAAAACAAATATATTTAGACTTTTATCTAAAAAAATATTGTAGTTATAAGGCGAAATCAGCTCATTTGTTAAAAAGATCAGAGATTTCTGTCCCTTCTGAAGCCATCAATAGTCTTCACTTCAAAAAGTGAAAGTGAACCCATTGAAAGTACTGCTAACAAACTTAAATCATATCCCCTATGGTTAAGGGGCGATTGGTTTCTCGAAAAAAAATCAGCCCTTTTTCAACAAATTTTTCCTCATTTAAAAAATGAAACATTTTATTAGAATTTTGTATTTTTACAAATATATACTATTAAAAAAGAAATAATGATATTTTTATTTTTGGAAAAAAATATTTTAAACTCGGCCATTGCGGCACCATTTCCAATGACCCTTTGGAAAAAAGATGCGCCCGCGTTGGCATGTAACCCCTTACATGAACATCTAAAGCTAGAAAATACGTGTTTTGGTTAAAACCTTAGAGTTTGGCGGAAGGAGAAAAACTGAAAACTGGATTTTTGACAGACATTTTTACAAAAAAAATTTAAATTTAGAAAACACAATTTCGAGAAAAATGCGTTAAAAGATGGCGCACTTAGCCTGGCTAACCTCGAGCGCGCAATTTCTCAAGGCTGTATCTGCGAAATTATTGCTCGGATCAACTTGAAAATTTAGGAAAATATTTTAGAAATGCTATAGAATTTAATAAGAATTTTTCTAGACCCATGTAACCCCTTAAAGCGGTCCACTCGATGGTAAGAGCCTCAATGCACTCATTTCGGTTTGAGTGAAAATTAGGATAGGATAAGGAGATCAGAGGCGAAAAGGTCCACCAAGAAAGTGAGCTGGCAGATAGCTGGACTAGTTCCATATCTTTCATACGCGTTCAACTTTCTAAATGTTTTGATATTATAATATATATTAAAATGATTATTTTTCCTTGAAAGGATGAGAAAAAAAGTTCTCCGCTTGCTTTTGACATTTCAAACATGCGACTTCGAATACAATCTACGAACTGTACCTCGTAGATGAAATTTTCATTTAGAAAAAGTATGGCATATGCTGGGAAAATTGAAATGGGGAGCTCATAATATTATACTTTCAGCTAAATATTATTTTTCGATCAGTTGAATGAGAAACCAAAAAATATGCTAATTTCGATAAACTGTTTTAGAATTATAAGCATTTTATTAATAGTGTTTGTCAGATATATTGAGTATTGCATATAATTAGGACTTAACCAGCGCATAAAAGTATGCTAACTAAACCACTAAACGTATGTCATTTTAAAATTTAAAATCAAATCCTTTGCAAAATTCTGTTATTTAACTTTTAAATATATATTATGCAAACAATTAACAAAAATAAAGAATTATATCACTCTCACAAACAACTGAGGATTAACGGCTTACCGCAGTCGACTAGTTAAGCAATAAAAACCGAAAAAATATAAACAACAATAGCTAACGGTAAATAATAGCGCAGACTAAAAGCTGCACAAGGCACAATAGAGTAATAAAGTAAATAATAAATAAGGCGACTTAGGTTGAAGCAGATAGAATGAGGACGAAATAATAAAAATGGACAAAAGCACAAGGAAGTAAAAGCACTCATAAGAGAAAAGTATATTTATAGCCGGTTTTTTTTTAGTAAGAAAACTCTTTTTAATATAACTTCTTATAGTGCACTTACAATATTATTACAAACTTCAATGCTAAAATTTTTATCTTAATATTTTAGTCCGCCGAAATACTGGCCTTACCTCACTCTTTATTTATTTATTTATTTTTTTTTTTTTGTTTAATAATATTTAAATTGTGCGCTGACTTTTCTTGCATGCCACCGTTTTTCTTTCTATCAACAACCCGCTTGCTGATGACTTTATAAACGGCGCGTGTTAACGCACAGATTGCCAAATGCGCTAAATCTAACTGGAAGCATAGTTTTAGCTGCTTGGCTTAACTTCAGCTGACGCTGTGTTGCGGCAGTGGTGAGTGTAAAATTGTCGCTGCTGACCACCAGTGCCAATACTTGCGTCATTAAATGAGGATTTCAGCCGCCCGTTTGCTGGCCTTTCCTTTCATTTTAATTTTTTCATTGCGCAAGCAGCGCCTGCTTGTATGCTATGCTTGAGTGAGGGGTTCATTGCTTATGCCCGTGGCATAATGGCTTATACAAAGCAAGTTTCTTTTTTACAGATTTTATTTTAATTTTTTCCCACAGTTGCCTCCCGTTTGTTTTTAATTAAACACAAAAACAATACGATTTCTTTAAAACGGCTACCGTTAACTGCTGAATGCGCCGCAAGGGTTATAAAAACTTCGTTGTACTCCATTTTCTTTGCAACATATATAGGCTGTGGATACACTAAACTGGCTGCTACAAAGCCAAAGTGGCTGCTAATCGCCTGTGGCTTTACTCGCCATCGTTTTGTGTCTCATCCCATTTCATAAAAAAAACTCCTACGTCTTTGCGTTTTTAATTAAACAACATAAAATTTAAGCGACATTACGTGCAAAGTATAGGCGCTGGCTGAGCCGCCGGGGAGCACGTGGCAAGTTTCTAAACTTTTATGCTTCATACTTGTCTACACTGATTTATGGAAGTTCATTCTTCTCGCGGAATTAAAGCAACAAAAGAAGTTTGGAAAAGGTCGTTCACTTTTATTTCGGAAGCAGCGCGGCCATATGCTTGTGCGCCTGCATGTGCGCTAAGAAATTTGCATTTTTCCTGCGCTTCAACAAAAATTACGGCCTAACGACTCAAAATAATAATGTCATTTAGCTTTTTCCGGCGCTTATTATCATAATTTATAACTAAGAATTTAGGGAAAACATACTTCTGCGTTTATGCCAAATTTGCTGTAAATATTTGTGAAATTTTTTCGCGCCAAATTTATGGTTGCTATATTTTCGCTTACAACAACAAATGTGCCTACATTCTCCGGGGACCGTTCCAATCGCAGCGCTGTCATTTCTAGTGCCGCTCATTTCGCATGCGTCGTTTGTGTGTCAGCGCCCTCAATTAAGGGCACAAATAATCAGCGGCTCTCTCGCCCCACGCGCGCCCTTCACTGCCGCTTGTTTGCGCCGAAAACATGCAAAGTGATAAAAAGCGCACAATAAAAGCTGCAAAAGCGTCGTGGAATAGAATTTTTTAATTAGTGTCAGTGGCAAAACAAACCAATTAGTGCAGCTGTCAAGAAATCCGTTCTGCGCCTTTTTTCCTGCCATCTCCAGTGCAACGGGCCGCTCAGTGCATTGTTCGCCCGCTACAACAGCTCATACACACACACACACACACACACACACACTAACACAGACTTCGTTTGAGCGCCGTTTTTGTGTTGCTTTTTCGGCCGTCAATTCTTGGCAAAAGTTTGCGTTAACGCGCCATTGGCTGGCAGCGCAATTCATTGCTAATGGCATTTTCGGTATTATTGAAAATGCACTTTTTAATGAAACATTAATATCAACCCGACCAAATGTGCACGAGCGCCGCAAGTATTTGCAAAGTTTTTGCATTGAAGCATTGAAAAGCATAAACTTGCATTTTGCGCAAACTAAAAGCAGAAATTCAAAAGTGGAAAGTGGAAAGTGTAAAGTTTTCATGACTTTTGACATTTTGAATAGAGACTCATGAAATTTGTGAAATTTTTTGGACATTGAGCAATTGCGGTACTTATTATCTGCGCTTAGTTATTTGGCGCTGTACATTAAAGATATTGAATTAAGTAGTGAAGTTTATGATGATAAAGTTTTCATAAAAAATAAAAAATACGTAAAAAACGTTAACTTCGGTTGATCCGTAGCTATAATACCCTTCATAAATCCTCTTTCACATAAGAACTTGCTTTTGATCGGTCAATTTGTATGACACCTTTACGCTATATAGTGCTCTGCTATCGGCGGTTCCGACAATTGAGGCACTTCTTGGAAAGAAAAAACTTGCTCATAATTTCAGTTCCATATATTCGCGTATATACAGCCTGACGCACTTGACTAAATCGATTTGTAATTGCTGCTTAATTGTATACAATACTTGTATATACTTAATAAGACCTGCGACGTTACCTTATGGATATTACAAACCTTATGTAAAAGCTAGTATATCCTATTGGAACAAAAAAAAAACAATTAGAAAAGTAACTAATAAATATGTTCTTACGATTTGGAGTAGTTATGCTTAATCGGAAACGAAGGCCACACTTCGACGGCTCCAAAAAAGTTATTCTGGACGGGAAATCTTTTAAGCCTAGCAGCTGCTAAGTTAAGTTAGCTTAACCTTTTGCAATTTTGTATTCAGGTCGTTAAATCAAGTCTTGAGTTTGATACTTTTATCATACGTCTTTTGAGATTATCGTATAGACAGCGCATCGGAATGTTAGCTGTACACCTTTCTTGGCAATATCGTCGACTGATGACTCGATGACTTTATGGCCTGGCACCAAGTAGAAGCGAAGTCCCCTGTTTCTGGCAACACTTTCCACTGCTGCTTTGTTACGAGGTTACTGCCTTGATTGCCGCTCGGCTGTCTACGTAGATGTTGACTCAGGATTGGCATTAGAGACCAGCTCCGCAACTTTCGCAATAGCAGAAACCTCAGCTCGAAATGTACTCCAGTGCTCTAGCAGCTTAAAAAGTTGCCTTATACCTAAACCGCCTAAACGCTTGTAATGAAGACATATAGATCTCAAGATTTTAAACCTAAGTTGACTCGCATGGTTATGACTTGCTTTCGTAGTAAGGTTAACTTTCAAAACACACCTATTTTAATAACTTGCTATTAGAGTTGTACAATTTCTTACAGCGATAGCTGATGATGTCTTTGATATTTTTTTTTTTTTGACATTTTATTTTGTTTGGCTCAATTATCAACTGGTTTAGTTTGCAGTAACTTAAAAATATTCATTTAGGCAGCAATGGAATTAAATTGCGAATATTTTGGCGCGATTATTTTTTATAACTTTCAATGTTGTTAAACTCAGCAACAATGCATCGATCACCTTAATTCAAATTTTGGTGATGCACAATATTTATCGATGGTATGATGGTATAAAATTTCAGCTTAACAAAATTTTCACGTTTTGCCCCACACAATTCGGCAATCGCTCAAAAACTACACTCGAGTCGATTGGTTGAAAAATTACGATAATGGCGGTTCGACTCAAGTCTATGATATCGTGGCAGAGGATGAATCATGTATTTACGCGTATGAGCTCAAAGTAAACAGTCGACTATATGGGTGTTTCAAAATTAGCCGAATCTGACATTGCCGGTTTTTGGTTTTTTTTTTTTTTTTTTTGTTTTGTTTGGTAAAACTGTTCATTCGGACCGTACAACTAGAACCAGGTGGCATAATAAATTCTGAATGGTACACACCAATTTGTTTCTCATTTGTCTTTCAAAAAATCAGAAAAACTAACCGCCGAAGACACTCTTCACCATGTCGATGCACGCACACACACAAATTGACTGAAATAACAGCCCCCAAATAATCAGTTTGATGAGTATTCCACCATATAGTCCTGACTTTGTAACAAATGACTTCCTATTATTGCCTACGGCAATACTACCACTAAGGGATCAAAGTTTTTCGACATCTAAAGAGGCGCTTATAGGGTTCAGAGCATATGTTTTGGAGATACCTCAATCAGAGTTTGCAAAAGTGTATAGATCGTAATAGAGAATATTTTTAAGAATATTTAAACGGTATTCGATAATTAAAATTTATTGTTGTTCTCTGCTCCCGAAGTATAAAATTCAACTCTCATATCTCTAGAGACAGAAATTAGTACACTTTTCAGAGTTTGTGATTTGTATAAATATATTTATATTTTTCAAATCTTCTCTGCTAAATACTCTGAGGAATTTGTTAAGATTAAATTGTGAGTTATTTGTTCAACAAGTGCCTCAAGCGACAGTTTGAAAGTAACCAAATATTTTAAGTATATTATTGTTACAGATAAACAAATAAAGAGAGAAATATTATGGAAACGCTTATATTCGTTACACGTGACAAGGCTGACAGTTGAAATAAAAACAACAAATAGCTGAAATTAAATTTGCGTCAAACGAAGACACGTGACTTTTGGTAATGTTTTGAATGAAATACTAGACTGCATATGTACTTGTATATGTGTCTTTTGTACGTATGTCACAAAGGAAAATTTCACATAACCATATTTTAGGTTATAAAATTTATCGGCAGTAAATAAAATGCCCAGCAGCCATAATTCAGGAAAAAATAAAAATTATTGGCCTTGAAGGAGCTGCAGCAAATTTAAATATAGACATAAATTTGTAAGGTGAGTGAGGTGAATGATAAACAGGCATGCAGAATTGGCACGTGTCTTGCAGAGTTGACAAATATCTTGGGGTATACACTTGATTATTGTATACTAGAACCTGTTTATATTGTATGTATATAGGTAAATGTATGTGTATGTATATGTACACATTATAATAAGGCCACTTTAACTGGGGCAAGCCGATGTAGTTATTTATGCTTTCAACTGGTTAGGGTCGCAAGCGGAACAAACAGCGAAGCAGCAAGCTGAAGATATGAGCTGGCGCCGTTGTTGTAATTAAATGAGTTGGAGCGCACAAATGAATAACTGTCAATGACCGTTACGCCATTGTTTATGAGCCTTTACACTTTACTCGCCTTACACCACTCTTGCCGCTCAGCAAGTACAAGTATACTTTACAGCCATAGATGCTTTATTAGGGATCCGACATAGCCAATGCTGCCACAGTTTGTTGCACATCAGCCATTGTAAATCTAAGTTGTCCGCAGGGAATATCAACATTACTTGTTATCGGCGCGTAGGAAGCGTGTGCCAACGAGTATCAGCAAAACAGGCTAGTCTGGGGAGGGCACAAGCAACGCGAGGAGAGATAAAAACAAAGCGGAATCTAGAAATTACATGGAAAACATGAAAAACAACAATGGGGAATGTAGAATTTCACAAAAATTAAGTTGCAAAGATGCTAAGTACCTTTCTGGGACAGAAAAGCCCAGCATAGAGAATGACAAGCGCCGAGGCGCGCCGCTGTAAGCAGATGACATTGAGACAGGAGAAGCAGTGCACGAGCACGCTCACTGATAGCCGCTTGGGAAGATAGTAGGCTTAATAAGGTGGGTAGAGCCAACTTAGAGTGGGTAAAGTGAAGCGAGGCAGCGCACTATAACTATCGAAGACAGTAGAAAGTTGGTTGTAACAACAAAGTAAATAGGATACACGCCAACAGCCAGCCGTCAAAGAAATAATGAAGACATTTCAGCTCATCTCGCTTTGGCTGTCGAACTACCCGGCTTGCGCAGAGTGTAATCAAATCAGCCGACTTGCTGAGCGCATGCACGAACGAACGAAGACATCAGCGCATAATACGAAGATTGCAGATAAGGCGCAAATTTGTCGCAATAAGAGATTTTAAATTGTGATATGATGAAGTCGCCACACAACACAAAAGCCCTGCAATCATTGCGAGGATACTTGGGTTGTTGTCATACACTTCTCGCCGGCGAACTGTAAATGAGCACCGGAGACCGTCCGACTTGACAGCGCAACTGTGCGTGTATGAGCGTTGGGATTAGCGAGCGAAGTAGTTGCTGTGTGCTGTCTTTAAAATAATAGCTTCAGCAGCACTGTCTTTGCCGGAGTTGAGCGCGCTACAAGAACAACAATACGGACAACAATGAAAGAAACGTACTGATTGCCATTGAAAGTTATTACACGGCGCTGCTGACGGGGTGGCTTACGTGCGGGGGCGGCGGAAGTGGCGCATAAATGCCAATTAATATTCATGTTAGACAGTCCGGCAAGACACAGCGTAGTGGGTTAAAGTTATTGGAAATTTCTGCGTATTCATTTTAAAATTTCGTTGAAAACTTTGTGTATGGGTATAGGCAATGAATTTCAATTGCTGCTTGCATATTTTATTTTCTGTTTTAGGCATTTCAGAAGTGACTGCAGAGAAATGCGGAGAACTTTAAACAATTTTACAGAAAATATATTTATATATTATTTTTGGCGAAACAACTCATTTTGGGGGAAGTTAATCCACGTTACACTTACCATTACTCCTTAGAGAACTCTGCTTAACCTAAAAAAAAAATTAGAAAAAGTAATAATATATAAATTTATAATAGCATATGTATGCATTCATAAAAAAATTTAATATTATGGAAAATTAAATGTAAATTCTATATTAGTCTTATATATCTGATTTTCCCCTCTACCCCAAACAAGTAATGAGAGGCCAAGTTTGGCATGGCAATGGCCCAATTATACCCATCTCCAATACCCGCCTATACTGGGTGCCATGATAAATATCTAAATTTTTACTTAAGTTAACTTTAATTATTTTTAGTATTTTTGTCGATAGTTGGCAATTTAAGAAAAAAATTACAAATTTCCCTGCCTAGCGCGTGGATGTAATCTAATAACCGAAGGTCTCTTCAAATACTTTGCTCAAAAAGTTTCTCTTCGTGACGTTTGGTGAAGATTTTTAATGTTCCTTCCACTTTACTTTTATGGGCTAGTAGCAACTCTGAATAACTATATCCCAAATAATATCCTCTCGAATATTTTCCGGAATACTGTAATGACGATTTTTTTTATCTGACCCGAGTTTCTATAACTTTCGCTTTTTCGCAGGTTTAAAGCATTCTATATTTTGTCACATAAATAGTTTGTTAATAACTCAATTCTTTTGGCACTAACGTTGAGAGCAGTATGTCCTAAAGCTTTAAAAGTTGGAATATCACTCATATGCACAAAGATATACATATCATATCTCATAACACTCTTCATAACTTTATGTGTTGTGCCCTTTGAAGTATATGCATTTAAAATTGATTGCTCATATATATATTAGTATAATTTTGTCTATATAAAAGTAAATATAATGTAAATAAATTCTAGTCCTAAAAGCAGTGAAGCCTTTGCTCTTTTAGTCTAATAGAAACAGCATATATCAACATATATATATATATATATCTGCCATATTGTTCTTATTTTTGCAGACAGTGCACGCAATCCAATTAAGGATAATTGATTCACTGAATACACTCATCAATCACTGGTCATGTTGTAATATTTATATGTATTAATATAAGACCTGCTGGGAAACAAGTGTTAGTACAGCTTTATGCGGATATATTAAATTTGTACCGCAGATATTTCCCTATATAAAAGTTGCTTATCATTATGATAATAATAATTTTATACCTAATTAGCTACTATCAGTTGAGCAGTTATTTAGCCAGAAAATGTTATATCTTTGTTTATAATTAGTTGATTCTTTTGTTGTCAAGTCATCGAAAAGAGCTTTCGATTTGCCAAAGTATTATGAGTAGCGAAAGTCAAAATTCAGCGTTCGGTCACCAAATGCATGCAAGCCATATTAAACCGATTCTTTAAGTAAGAGCCTTTCTCGAAGGAAATTCTATGATATGTATGCTTAATTGATTCTTTACGGAATCAGCTACCATTAGGTGGAGGGGAGACATTTATGAAAAATTTTAAACTGAGTTACTTCAAGTTTACAGTCAAAGCTGATAGTCATATCATATCATAATCAAAATTAAGTTTTTTTTTTGCTTACGATTCACTACATCATATAACATATATGTATGTATGTAACATATAATTGTCAACTTCTTCTCTTTAATGTAACTAATATATAACCGAAACTATAACTGAAGCTATAACCGAAACAATATTCCGAAACTATAACCGAAGCTATAACCGAAACTATAACCGAAACTATAACCGAAACTATAACTGAAACTATAACCGCAATTATAACCGAAACTATAACCGAAATTATAACCGAAACTATAAGCGAAATTATTGCCGAAACTATAGGTAACCGAAATTATAACCGAAACTAAACCTAAAATGCAAAACAACGTATTATCAAAAAAAAATCGAAATTGACATCGTACATATATGTACATACATATGTGTATAGCATAAAATTTTCAGCGTCCGCTGTCAGATATAACCAATATATAACCATATTATAACATAAACTAAAATTTTTTTTCAATATGAGTGGTTTTTATTATATCGTTTTTCCGTCACATGAAAACTCATGAAAAGTGCCTAACGTTATTTTGCTTTTTATGTGATGATATATAGATGATCAACGTAAGGAATTGAGTAGGTTTAGCCATTTCCGTCTCTTTATACATATACCTGTATACGCGAACTACTTCCTTAGTTTCTGGGATATCGATCTGAAATTTCGCAAATGCTCTTTTCTTCTTAAGAACTAGCTTATTGGTCGAAATCGAATAATATCGAACTACTATAGCATATAACTGTCATACAAACTGAACGATGAAATGTATGTACCTGCGGAGAAAACTTTTTCATTTGTGGAGATATCTTCACAAAATTTAACATGGATTACTGCCAAAAGTATAGGTATAATCTGTAAATAAATTGTTCAGATCATACCACTATAACATATATAGCGACCATACTAATTGACCGATCAAAATCCAGTCTTTGAAGGTATATTGTGTATTTGTGACAGATACTTGTACTATAGCTTTGGGGCAACTGCAATTAATTTTTTTCCATTTTTGATATTTATAATAACTGAAAAGTAGTCTGGCTGAAGCCATTCAGATCAAACGGTAACCCAAAATGTCATTTAAATAATTTTGTTTTTCGGAAATACATATTATTGAGAATCCCTCTCAGTTTTTTCAAGCTTTTTTATAATATGAACTTCTTTACGCTTCTAATCTTTTTCGCTTAAAATTTCTCGCACTTTAAGCTAAAATTTGCAGCATCTTTAAATAAATCAAAAGTTTCCCCGCTTTGCAGCTTCGACACCAAACAAAACGTTTCAACAATTGAGCAAGTTCATTTACATATTTATGGTGTTTATTTTATTGTATCGAATTCAACGCCTGCGGCTACTTTTACCTGCCCGTTGTGGCATTCTACAAACAACAGAAGTTGAGAAATGCCTGTGAAGGGACATCACGTGGGTGTCTGTATGTGCGTGCTGGCGCTTCTGCTTTGTTGTTTAATTGTTTACTTTTAATTGTTTCACATGTTCATATTCGTACTGTTGTATTTGTTGCCGCTATTTTTGTTATGAGGCATGTCTTATTGTGGCACGCAACACTTTAAATAGGCGCTTTGTTAGGCAGCAACACCACACACGCACACCCACACTTTATTAAACTTAGCAACCGTACAACAACAGCAAAATGCTTACATTCTTTACTTCCATTCATTTCATTTCATTTGATTTTATTTCGTTTTCATTTTACTTTGCTGCTTGTCACAGCCAAACAAAGGCACCGGTTTGTTAGCGCCTCAAGGTGTTTGCTGTTTCTCGGTACAAACACACACACGCACGTATTCACATGGACACATGTACGTATGTGTGGGTGAATGTGTTTGTACAAAGCAGACGTTTGTTGAGCTTGCAGGCGTTCATTAAACGTCACAACTTGAAGATATGACTCAGGTGGTAAACATATGAAAAGGCGGTTGGGCATACACGAAAAGTGCTGACGCTTAGGGCTAACTACTTGTTGTTTTTGTCGCAGCATATGTTTTGTAAAACTTCGCTGTTTTATGTCCTGCCAAGGCGCTGGCAAGCAAAAGTTGAATGTGGCAAGCGAACAGCGCGCATATTTGTCATAGCTGTGATAATTTTGAGTGGGCGGAGAGGGTCGTTTGAGTTATGTAATGATTGTATATACATATATATATATATACATATATATATAATTATATAATATGTATGTATATATGTGTTTTTATCACAAAAACCAACGTCAAGGATGACACCTGCTAGAAATTCAACAAAGCATAGCACGCCACATACCAGCGGCAGCTCACGCCATGTGATAGCAATACACAAAATAACGGTAAAACTAAATTACAGTTAAAACAAGAAAAATCATTAACTATGATGTATAGCAGTTTTAATACCCTTCAAAAATAAATGAGTTTTTATTTGATACAAGAGCTAGATTTTGTTTGGTCATTTTGTATGGCAGCTACATATATGCTGTAATATTCGGATCTGTGCAATTCTTTTTGAGATAGTATAATTTTCTAAGATAATAATTCGCGCTGAATCTGGTAAAGATAATTGCTCAAATAAAAAAGTTTTTCATACAAAGACATTATTTTCATGGTTCACTTTGTGTGGCAACGATATGCTACAGTGATCCGATCTGATTTACTTCTTCGCAGATGATGCGATTGTTTTTGATAATAATCCGTGCCAAATTTCGTGAAGATACCTAGTAAAATGAAAACGTTTACCGTGCAAGCACTTGATTTGGAAAATTCAGTTTGTATGGCAGCTATATGTTTCAGTAAGCCGATATCGGCGATTCCCTCTAACGAGTAGCAGCTTGTGGAGGAAGAGACATGAGCTTAATTTCGCAGCAGTGTCTCACAATTTAAGGGAGTAGACGCGTATATACGAACGAATATGGCTAAATCGACTCAGCTCGTCACGCTGATTACTTGTATACACATTTTAAAGGGTCTTCGACGCTTCTCTCTGAGAGTTATAAGCATTGTGTATGTTATAATCCCTGTTCAGGGTATAAACATACAATAACTCATCTGCACCCATAATAATTTCTAACGAAATTCCAACTTTTGCCTGCTTGAGTTTAAATTTCAAGCACAGTGTATAGTTTCTTGTAAAGAAACTGTTGTTGTTGCTTTTAACGCTTGTCCAATATTTCTTCACCTAAATTTATATAGACAAATGCTACCTATATGTACGCTCTCTGCCACTTTCCACAAGCAACCATTATTCATTTCAGGCACTTGTCACTTTTGCACACACACACACTCACATCGCTCACGATTACCAACACTGATTTTATATTGTTTACAGCTGTTGTGTTTACACAAGTCCAGCATTTGTGCTTGGCTTCTAGGCAATTACTTTTAAACGTTTGCTGGCAGTACACACTCTGTCATACCGCTCTCCATTCAACTTTCAGCTTCCACTCACGCCACTGCTTCTTCATGCCGCTTTGTTATTGTTTCCAATACGTTTTGTATTTTATCTTGAAATTCTATTGTTGACTTTGTCTGTCGTCGGCCATAAAACACACCTGATGTTGTTATTAGTTGATGAAACAATACCGAAAGTGAGCGCCGCCACTCATTTGCCGCTTCTAATTGAAAATATAAGCGCGGCTATAACTTCTTAAATTACCCAAAGTAGTCTGTTCTCTTCATGTACCCACTCTCAGCTGCTTTGTATTGAATTTCAAATTTATGCATAGACTCTTTATGCCAATACACCATTATTTCTTTTCATTTTTTCTCATTTAACCGCTTTTAGGCATACCATCATCTGTTAGCTTAAACGCCTAAAATCATGCTGCGACCTAACCCAGACCAACGCACGCACATTTGCTTGTCTAATTAATGGGCATTAAAGCCGCCATAAGTATTTGTTTTGAACTTTTGATTTGAAGAATTTTCCCCGCTATTAAGCACAAAAGTATTTTCAAATCCAATATTTTTGCTGCGAATGCCTTTTACAGCTTTTAAGCTGCTGCCTTCATATAATTTTAAAGTATTAATGAGGACTTCTCTGTGCACAAAAACTCAAAATAAATTTAAATGAGTAGGTACATATAGTATATAGCAACGAATAAATTTCAGTTGTTAGGATAAATTAAATCCTTTTAATTTAATTTAGTCTCAATTTAAGAATGCGCAATTTTGAATTTTGCGAAAGCTAAGCTAAAAGATTGCAAGAGTCTCGTTTTTAATCTAGCCTTCTATTTCCCCAAAATTCTCACCATTTAGAATTAAATGAGAATTTAGTGATTCTAATTTTGACATAAAGCTTTGTCAAAATGTAATTTGCAGACAATTCGAGCTCGTTTAAGACGCTAGACCGCCTTTGCGTAGATATTTATCCACAATAATAATTGGTTCTTGAATTAATAATTGGTTCTTGCTGAACAAACTATGGACCGAAAACGTCTGCTCTTCTTGGTACTTTTCAAGCGTTCATAGGGCGAAGCGATGTATGTTAGCACGGTCAAACGGGCTCTTGCACACGCTGTATTTCGTTCGTTTTCAATTTAAGATCTCCACGAAAAGGCACCAATCCATTCCATATGTCAGTTCGAGTTGTTGCGAACGGCGGCGAATCGGCTCTCCACGGTTTTCGTGTACACTCTCAGCTGCAGCTGCTATATTTTCTTCACTGCGTGTTGGACATGTTATATTCGGTCGAATATTACCCAGTAATGAATGTTGTATGTAATGAAATGCTGAATAATCCTATGCTCGTATAGAATAAATTATGTGGCTGATTCCAAGGTAATGTTCTTTTTTCAAGCCAGAAAAGACACTTCAGTGGAGTTCCGCTCATCTGGATGTTTAGAAATGAGATATCGGAAGCGTTTTAGATTTCGTTTCTCGCTGTTAGAGTCCCAATAAAACAGGCAAGACAAACGTTGCTGAAGACGAAAGCCTCACTGGTTTTCATCAAGCCCCCGCCAGATCTAGCAATCGAATATGAAAGCGCGAGAGGAAAGCAAAGCTTCGGACTGTTTTCACCATAATGACAAGGCGGCTGAAGTGCTTCTCCTTATCAACTCATAAGCTCTGCAATTGCTTGCGATTCCACTATGGGGTGCTATTCAAACTTGTCGTCTTCAGAAAAAACTTAATGGCGTTTAGTATATAGTAAAGTTAGGCATTCTTGAGCAAGTTTGGCGTGCTTCAACATTGTTTTGTAGGCTAGTATTATCAGCGCAGTGTGTCAATTACTACTTAAATGACAACATCTTCGACTTGAAAAACACTACAAAATTCAGAAAGTCTAAAATTGGTATTGATGATAGTTTTCGATAGCAGACTGCTCTACCAAACTTTTTCCTTATTTTTTGATATATTTCTAAAAATTTCTTTTGAAAGTAAGGGGTGATCCGAGTAGATGTATTTCTTCAGTAACTTTTGAGATGATTTTTAAATAATAATATTTCTTCGTATGATAATAAACATGTTAGTTAGAAATTTCTGGTTTTTCTTTAAAAAAAGAGGAATTCTCAAAATTTATCATACTTTAGAAGGCAAAAAAAGAATACCGATAGGTTGGGCGTCACTTTAATATAACTTTTCCGATATGAAATCAAAACGAACATGGATTCCAGAACGTTCAGGCTCATATTTATTTAGGCACCGAGCATCTCTAAATTTATAAGCAATTTTCAATGGAAATTTTAACGGTATTTAACCAAATGTAATCAATCCAGCATAACCTTCAACACAACTCACAGAGCAGTTTTTTTAAGTTGTTATGTCTAGTCGAGGTCATAATCCCGCCGAGAATAAATCTAATTTACAGCAAAGTTTTTTATAGAACAAATGTCGTAAAAGTGAACTGTAATTTTATAATTTAGTGTTTTTGTGGGGAGTTGGACTATATATACATATATATATCTTCTCGGTAAACGCACAACGTACTTTTGGTGTTCAAAATTTATACACTTGCATAGCGCTTCTGCGAAATGAGTAGGGGTTCGAAAACAGCCAAGCGAACATGAAAGAGAGCATAACAGAGTCTCATCAAAAAGTACGAATGCAATGAATTACAGTCATAAAAAAGTTTTACTTTGGCGTAAATAAGCCTTCGCTCAATACGATTATGACCATTGCGAAATGGTTTTTATGGCGATGCACATTGATTAAAAGACATTTGCTCGGAACCAACACAGGCGCACAAACGAAGACACATACATTTGCCATACAAAGCGCAGATAAATTGGAAGAAGCACGTGAAGGGATGTGCGCGCTCATGTTTTTCTCATTTTTTGTGTGTATTTGTATGTGTTTGTTGGCCGCTTTTATTGATTCGATCAGCAGAAATGAAATAAGCAAGTCGAAACGGTAAATGTAACACGAGCATGATGAAAGTAGCGCCACAGCAGACAAACATTGTATTTTAAGTAGTACTAAAACAACACCAAAAGTCATGGCACACACGTAACGTAGCTTTGTGGCTTAGGCATGAGATCTATCAAACTTAAATTGCAGCCAAAATGTAATTGAAACGAAAAATCGCTTTTTACATGCCACTCTCCTCCAGCAGGCGTGCGACACCTCACCATAAACAACCCGAAGGCGAGCATGAAGTGCTGCTTGGAAATGAACAGCAAACTATGGAGCTTAGCCAGAAAAAAAAATTTATAAAAAAAAAGTGCGTCGGAAATACAAAAACAAGTAGATGATGCAAATACACAGAAAGAAAAAATAAGTGGCTCACAAGAAACTCAAAACAAGAAAAAGCATTGTGTCACAAAAGTTTTCTCAAGTCTCAGAGCACAGTGTGGCAACGCCGTGGTTGTAACTTTACCCGTTTATAGATACGAAATTGTTGTCATTGTCAATATTTGAGGCCAAAGTAAAAGTTTCACCTAAGAACTTTTCTAATTTGTACACGAAAACCGCTGAAATGAGGCGAATCAATAAATAAAAACAACACACACTTACTATACTCACATACATGTATAATACATGGTTATGTATGTGTGCCTTTGCTACTTAATGTATCGCATCAAATTAATAAAAAACTTCACAGCAGAAAAATATTTATTTACTCGTGTATATATATTTATAGTTAGACAACTATATATATGTATATATATATATATATATACATGGAGTTGTATAACTATGTATCTACGCTCCACTGAATTCTCAAATGTATTGGAAAATATTGCCAGCTGGCAAGCAGCGCACAAGTCGCTTGACAGTTAGTTGACATGTCAGCGGAAAGTTTCCAGTTGTCAATGACTTCATCGGAAGCGTTGATATATTAACTTTAGCTATTTATAACTTGATCTGCAAATAACATAAAAACATATATATCAATATATATTTATATATATATACTTACTTTCATATATAGTATAAATATATAAACAATATATGTACATTTATATAGTTTTCTATGTATTTGCACTGACATACTAGCTTATTTATCAAAAAATTAGCAAACAAATAATATTTATTTCTTCCATTTTGCGCAAACAACTTCCGCAAATTAATTGACACGCACCATAAGAGCACTCCCTTGGGGTATATTCGTTTGGAAAGTAGGTTCATTAAATGTAGAAGTGCGTGCAAAGGATCGGAAAAGCATAATATTTTTTGCTAGAATTAAATATTCATGTAACTGTAATTTAAATAATTTAATAATAATCGCATATTGGAGTAGATTTGACCCATATAGATATATAAAATAAATATTTAGGTGGCGTTCGCATGAGTTTTTCTTATATCTTTCAAAGTTATGCTCAATGCGAAGAATTTATAAATAAGAACCGCTACACCACCAATTATCTACGACTTCGAAGTTATGACTGTCAACAGTGACGTGGGAGCCAAGTTGCAACTGCGACGACTGCATTGCTTGACGACAGGATATATTTCGTCTTGCCCTCATTCGCCACCAGAATCATTTGCTACGCTGCCTTAGCCATTCTGGAGAAAGCAGAACTAACGGCGCGGTCGTTAAGCAAATGATATCAACATCATCAGCATACGCCAGCGGCTGTACACTCTTATAGAAGATTGAACCTGCTCGATTAAGTTCTGCAGCTCGAGTTATTTACTCCAGTAGTAGATTGAAGAAGTCAGACGAAAGGGAGTCGCCTTGTCTGAAAGCTCGTTTGGTATCGAACGGCTTGGAGCGGTCCTTACCGATCGTGACGGAGCTTTTGGTATTACTAAATGTCAGTTTACACAGCCATATTTGTTTGGCAGGGTTACCAAATTAAGTCAAGACAGCATAAAGGCTGTTCCTTTTTCTCAGGCAGCTTTGAAATCGACGAACAGGTGGTGTGTGTCAATTCTTTTTTCACGGTCTTTTCCAAGATTTAGCGCATGGTGAATAACTGGTCAGTTGTTGATTTGCCAAGTCTAAAGCCACACTGATAAGATCTAATCATTTTGTTGACAGTGGGCCTTAAACTTTCACACAATATGCTCGATAGAACCTTATATGCGATGTTGAGGAGGCTAATCCCATGGTAGTTGGTGCAGATTGGGAGGTTTCCCTTTTTGTGGATTGACAAAGCGTGCTTAAATTCTAATCGTCGGGCATGCTTTCATTCAGTCATATTCTCCAATGAATCTGACTCATGCTCCCTATCAGTTTTTCGCCGCTGTATTTGAATAGGTCAGTCTGCAATCTATCGGCCCCACAGCTTAGTTGTTCTTCAGATGGGTAATTGCTATTGGAACTTCTTCATGGTTGATGAACTTCTACTATATCGTCATCGATTGGGTAATCGGGTTCATTATCTCCTAGTATTATGTTTCACTGCCATTCTGGGGAAGTGTTCCCTCCATAGTTTCTGCTTGCTTTGGACATCAGTCCCTGGATCACCTCTGGGGGTTCAACAGGAGTTTAACCCAGTCTTGAAGTCTTCTAAAACACATTAATAACATGTTTTATGATAAAGGCAGATGAAATACCCTCTATAGGAAACGGTGAATAAATTGGCGCTTATGGAAGTGGCACTTTTATCCCAAGAACTATTCTATAAAAATTCAATTAAATAAATAAAATTTTCCCCAAGTACTGTTTTTTGTCAATTCGCGTCCAAACATTTTCCGAAATCGATCCGAATATGTAAACCAAAGTGCCTATAGTGGTATCGTTACCGAAAATATCGTTCAATCTGTGACATATACAATTGAGATTCAAAGACGCTCACTTCCCGATAATCATTTGTAATGGTTCTAAAATGGGTAAAATCGGATTATTAATTCCCCTAACCACCTTAAAACCAATACAAAGTTTTTCAAACTTCCTAAAAAAGATAGGGTTACATCCGAATTAAGGGGGTATTCCACTCTAGAATTCAGGAATTTCAAAAAAAAATCGTAAAAAATTATTTTTATTTTCAGGTCTTCGAAATTTTTCAAAAAAATTTTTTTCGTGTTTACTAATTTTATCATTTGCTGATCTAATGTTCTTGATGTGGCTCACGATTTGCTTAGTGCCATCAACTTAATATGCAACTGAAGTTTTCAACTACTTCGCCGAACTATGACTCACTTTTGTCGTACTCAGCACCGTCCTTTATAATTCGAAAGCATAAAAAGAGAGACGAGATGTCTCTATAAGTATGGTATTGAAGTCTCTATAACCTTTTTTTGCTGTCAAATTGTATTATTCATTAAAGATCTCTTCGTTGGTTGGATATAATTATAAGTCTGCTCTCAAGTTTAAACAATGTAAACTTCACCTATCTACCGTAGCGGAATAAATAACTGTGCTTCAGGCTATAGTTTAATATTCTACGCGAAAAATCCTAATTTTATCCATACATTGGAGAGGGTAGTTCAGTCAACTGACACTTTATGTGAGTATGTTAAGATAAGAGCAGAGTTAGCATTCTTGGTATATATTAAATATGCTACGGATCCTTACCAAATACTTCAGCATAACAGGTATGTCGTACTTAAAGTTATTGGTATGTTGTAAGAATCTCTTGACATCCTAAAACTTATTTGATTCTAAAACACTTTCGTAGAGACAATAATTTTGGCGGCAGCAATGAACATATTTCCTTTTCGAAAAATATATTAAAGGTATTGAAGTATGTAAATATAATTATCAGATACCTTACAGCTCTTATTTCGAACAGATCTTTATTCGAACATTAATTCCAAACAATTCTACAAATCATCACTAACGAGACAATTAAATTTAACACTAACGCGTCTGCTTCTATTCGTTCTCACAACTTTTAGAAGAGTAAATTAACTTTAACAATGCTTTATGCTTCAAAAAATTCACTTGCAATCCATTGCAACAAATCCCTTTTGCATCCGACTCACATGACGCTTTTAAGCCGACATATGTTTTCAATTGCCAAAGTTCGCTTCATGCAAGTTATCAGCTCTGTACCCGATTTTGTCTACATTCCGCTATGTAGGTCTATGCATATTTGTCGATGTTGCAATATGCTTTGAAATGTGCGCCGCAGCCGGCTTTGTGCAACAGCTGCTGCCACACAAACATTCACGTACACATAACAGCATATGGAGGAGTATTCATGGAGATTTGGCGAATCCAAGGACTAACCAGTTGCATGCGTCAGCTCAAATGGATTTGCTTGCTTTCCGAATTGTCTATGGAAAAACGAAATTCAATCGAGCTAACACACAGAAAACATACAGCCATGGTTTATGTACGAATTTGGCAATTTTTTCTCTCGAAAAACGTAATAATTTTTAAGTATCTTAAAAGGAGTTAAGTTAGGCAAAAGTGGAAAGCATTTTATTTACCAGTGGCCTACAATGGCACGTGCGAGGTATTCTATAAATTTAAAATTCGTTTTACTTGCTCATATCGCAACATAAATTTTCAAGTATTAGCTTGAATAACTTTTTTTCTGTGACCTTAAAATCTCCACTAACGATAAGTCAATTAGATCTAAGCACCGCTAACAATATAAAGGAAACTGAAACATTCAGAGCTTTCTTAAGCGGCTGTATAATAACCTCATTTAGCTTTATCGACTCTTAAGATCTATTCATAAGGCTTGACATATTTCAGTAGTCCAAGTGCGACTGCCATCTTGAGAATCAGTCATAGAACTTAAAATGAAACGATTTTTTCTTTAACTGACCCAACCAAATCAACTTTGCTACAATTTCGGCGAAACTAAAATAATATAGTAATTAACTTGAGTACCAATCGGTCTAAATAGAGTGAAACTATTTGATTAAAATCTTCTTCCCGCCGAACTTTTTACCATATATGTACATATGTATGTACCATTAAAAAAGCAAAGAACCGAAAAAAAACAGATATAAATGCAAGAGACTGGTATAATAAAAAATATATCCAATTGCATATATATACTTAAACTTATAATGGTTAATTAATTTATTCTCCAGGAACTTCAATTTCGCAACAAAACCACTAACTGGTATAAATTCAACGACTGTTATAATCCAAAAATATATAAAATTTTAGTTACATACTTAACTGTTAAAGGATTAATATACTCTCTGGACTAAAGTTCTCCAATCGAACTAAAAACTGGTACAAATTTAAGCGACTGGTATAATTAAATATTTATAGAATTTTAGGCATATACTTAATTTGAAGCGTTCACATACTCTTTGCACTTCATTTCTGCAATCGAACACACAACTGGTATAAATGCAAGCGACTGGTATAACCAAAAAGATATCGAATTGCGCGTATTTATTTCACTTGCACTTACATACACATAGCCCGTACTCTCTATTCTTGGCTGTATAACTTTTCTCATATAAAGTTGTCGGAAGAATCAGATATTTGAGATTTGTGAAAAAACTTAAAAATTTTTTAGAAAAATACTGAAATTTGTTCGATTATTTTTGAAGTTACGGCTTGGAATTTGTTTTAAATTTTTTTGCTAAAAAATTCAAAAGATATCCACTGTGTCCGCAAATCCTTACAAGTACATATGTGAAAGAATTGAAAGAAGTTTTTTTGCACTTGTAAATAATAGAGTAAATCAATTTTGCCCAGGTAAAGAGAAAAAATGCTTTTCCTACAGCAGACAAGTTCTGTGCACAAGCAAAGAATTTATAAATTCGAAATGATCCAAAGTAAAATCGGAAATGGAGCAGTACACATAAATAATCGAAATAGCAGTTGGCTAGCCAGCCGAATCGACGCGGCGCTGTGGCATGCTTTATGTAGATGTTGCAAGGCAATACAAAGCCGGAGGGAGCCGGCTGCCACTTGCCAATCGAAGAGTATCTAGTGTTCTGCTCATTCTGCTCTATTTGAAAATTTTTCATTTTTTTCTTCGAACAAAAGGATTACTGGAAAGCAAAGCTGGCGGAAAGGAGCGACAAACACCGAACAATGTGGCAGGTGGACAGCGGAGTAATGTGGCATTACTAAAATGTGGCAATTTACGAAATTGAAGACAAACACCCAGGAGTTGCACACTTGTCAGCTTGTCAATTTCGTTTTCGCTAACGCAGCAGAGCTACCGTGCTGCACAACGCTATTGTGCTTAAGCTGAGATGTGCTGTTATTATGATTATATGCATTATAAGGATTTTAGGTTGGCGCGTGTTTTGTGGAACTCCGATTTCGTACCAATATGCCACACTATCCAACGCTTAATGCTTTAACTAAAATGTAAGTCACTGTTTTGTGTTGCATTTGTTGCAAACAGTTATGTTGCACGTACATACGCATGTTTTTTTATTGTTGTTGTAACAAATGTACAACTACCCATTGTAGCATATGTACTGATCCTCTGATTTAGCTCGCAAAACAAACGGGCGTTGCCATCATTCTTTTGCTAGCCAGCAATTTCGATTTTTTTCCTGCCCGCAACTGTACCACGACAGGTTACTGCCACACCTGTGCAACAGAGCACATGGAAAGGATTTGTTTGCGGTTTTCAGTCATTTTCTGTGTTTGAGCTATCAATTTTTATCCCTACCGGCAACGTTGTTGTAATTCCACTACTTACGAGCAGAATTAAAGAAAAAAAGCAAACGCAACAACAACAACAKACAGTGTACACCGTGTGCACGCTCACGTGTACGTCGTAAAGCTGTCATACCACTTCCGACCCACTTCAAATTCAACGAGCACTTTCAACTCTTTCAAGGATTGCACGAAGCATATTTGTGGTCTGCGGGGCGTATGAGTAACATTGATTGCACTTCGAATAAACTGCCAGCAATGGCCATGCACTATGATTACATGGAAGGATGTATACGTGCATGGTTGTGTATTTATGTGTGTTGGCGTCTGTGTCTGCCTGTATACAGATTGCTAGCTTTATTTTCTACTGTTTTTTTCTGCTTCACTCTCCGTTGGCTCAGTTGTGCAAATTTATAATTTATTTTCGTATGTCTACTCATTCGTTTTGGGAATTTACCGTTTGTTGTTCGATAATATTTTTCCATTTCTACGTTTTGAGCATTCACTACAAGCTACTTAATACGCTTACTGCTACACTTGTGTTTACAAGCAATTACACACATCCATACAGACACATATACAAGTGTAAACATTTCATTTACACGGAAATCTTTCAACCCCAACCGTTATTTAGTATGTGTATGTCTCCTATTTCATATCTGGCAGCGAGTCAATTCAACTATTCGTTTAGTCCCAATGGTCAAGTGCCCGCTGGCACATGTTCGAAAGTCCTACAGCATTTCTTGTTAAATTGCTTGTACACCGCATTTGTTGTCCAAAATTTACCTCTCGTTTCTCATCGCTGCGTCATTTGTTGTGCAAACACTTTAGTTATGGTTCTTATCCTTCAAGCCTTTGCTGCTGATTTATTGTAACAAGGTCTACTTCTTCTCTGTTATATAGCAGCTTGTATTTCAAAATTTTTATTTTCTTTGCACATACCACACTTACAATGTCGCCGCGACAGCTAGCCGGCTTAGATTATTATTATTTTTAAATATAATTCCGTTGAAACTCAATGAAAAATATTAAGGTTAACATTAACATTAACATTAACATTAACATTAACATTAACATTAACATTAACATTAACATTAACATTAACATTAACATTAACATTAACATTAACAT
>NW_017537612.1:0-71172 GCF_001853355.1 Bactrocera latifrons | reverse complement strand
ATTAACATTAACATTAACATTAACATTAACATTAATATTAACATTAACATTAACATTAACATTAACATTAACATTAACATTAACATTAACATTAACATGCATATTTACACAGTTAAATGCGATTACTTTCTGTAAATAGAGGTTCGCTAAATCTCAACTTAACGTAGTTCTGTTGTTGTAGTGGGTAACAGAAACTACTAGTAAATTGTATGTTTACAGAAGGCCGCATGAATGCAATGCGATTTAATTAATAGATATACAGCACTTATTAGCCACAGGAGCTGCATTGTGAGCCAGCATGACCGCGAGAACACAAGGACCCAGGCACAGAAACTCAAGCAAGGGCCGCGTACGTTAACAGAACATAATAATTACACATAGTCATAGCGGCAAAGCAGCGCCGAAGTTCGTTGTCATCTGCTTACCTTGTATGTTGGAATACCGCGCGCAGCATGAACAGGGTGCCGAAGGACATGGCAACTATGCCGTTACATTCTATCTACACTCAAAGTTGGATTGTGTTGGTAATTGCGCTGGCTGTGTTGTTGTCCTAGAGTTCAACCAACCGCGCTGTCGTTGCTTACACGCTGACTTGCCAACACAAGCCTCGCTCTTGCCGAGTACCAGGCGCTTGAGGAAAGCTTTTACTCTGATTTTTTTAAACCTTTTTGTGACGCACTTTAATTTTCCCCCCTCTTTGCACAACTACAGCGATTAATTTTGATAAATGACATCGCAGCAGTGCGTTGTTGGTTACCTCGTGCCACGCAGTTGTTGCTCCTACACTACTCCTTCTTTTGGCTACTATTGACTTGATGTACTTTGATGGTTGTATGTACACATACTCACGCGCATATACGCCAACACGCATGCACGCACACATTCATGCATATAGTATGTTTATTTGAAGCTAGCTAACCCTTATTTACTTATGTAAAATGTTTTGTTTGTGCGCGTTAAATACAATTGTGCGTGCCTGTTTTTGTTGCATGCGTACATACACAAATAACATTTTTTTTGTTCTTGTAATTCGTTTTATACCGCGTATTTGTTGTTGCTGCTGTGCGGTGACATGCAAAATTCCATTTTTCAAATTTGTTTTGCATGCTTAAGCCTTATAATTTATAACAGAGCACCAACAAATGAGAACAACACTTACAGCGTCACTCTATGAGCCGTGCAAGGCCGCTTTAAAGAACAACTGTGCGCCTAGTCATAGCTGGCGTGTGTGTGTGACGTGTGTTTGCAACTAATGTGTGCGTGTCACCAAAACTAGTGTAAGTAAATTAATTTCGCTCTTTGTTGTTGTTGCTACTTTTCTACTATTTTGCTTATGCCATAAGCGCGTAGTCGCAGGAAGTGAAATATTTTGAAAATAAATCGACTCAACAAATGCGCTGTGTTGGCGAATCACACGCTAATCAAGCGAGCGCACACACACATGCGCGCTACATAACGCTTGATTACCTGTTTGACCCTTTTGTATCACGCTGTTAACCAACCAGTTCTGGCCAAGACTTTCTAAACAAACCCCTGAAGCGTCAGCATCATTATACCAAAAACGGGAAATAAAGAGTAATGAATTAAATTATTCATTTCTTAATGGAAATTTATTGTGGTTTAAAGTTTTAATGCATCCGCCGCCATTAAAAGTGTATTTATAATATCCTTTTCTGTAATTTACTCTGCGTTTTTTATGATTTAAGTGCTTGGCCTTACTTTATGACAATATTAAATCAACTGACCTGCTTGCGCGCGTACAATGACCTCTCTCTGCAACACACCATTTCCTCGGTGTAAGTGAAGTACATGTATATGTGTTGGTGCACGCTTGTCAGGTGTTCGGTTGTGCAAATTGCCCTTAGCCAAATGTAAACTAATTAACTTTACTTCTTTCAAACACTATAAGCGCCACTAACTTTCATGCTAAATAATTTTAAAATTTTTTCTTTTACTTTTTTTGCAGGTAAGTTCAAATATGGAGTCGCGTTAACAAGTGCTCGTTGGCTGTCCTTCCACATGTACGCGTGTGTGTAAGTAGAAATTGCTGGAAAAAGTTGTAATAATTGTAAAAAGCAAGTGATTTTTTATAAACCACCATAATCGCATAGTCATAAAAGGCGTGTGGCCTGCGGCGATTGGAAATTGCGTGGCGCTGCCATCTAAAAGCTGAAATTAATGATAGAAAAATGAACTCATAAAAGCGGAAATATAAAATATTAAAAGCGCTGACATTAAGTTCAGCACTTAAATATATAGCAGCAGGTACTGCCGGCTAAATGTTTACGTTGGGGAAAAATAAATTAAAGTATACTAAAAATTTAATTACAGGTGTGTTGTTATATTTATAACTCAAATAGAGTTCCTTGTGCATGAAGCATGAATACATTTTCTCGTAATTTTTATTAGAAAAGTAAAAGTGCACTTTTTTGATTTTCCTTCAAGCATATGTATGTTCTTAAGCTTGTGTATGGCTTTGTTTCATAAGATTATGCTCAACTTTATTATTGCTGTTAGATGGCAACTCTGTCAGAAAATAGGCATAAATTTAAATTTTTTCTGTTTCTACAAACAGTTTGCATTAATCATTTCAGCATTTTTTATAAAGGGTGGCAACACTATACTAAAATATATGAAATTAAAACTTTTTGCATACTTTGCAGAAAGCCTTTGGCAAGCAGAAATGTTTGACATTAATTTTATGGGAGTTGGATCATTTTTACTCTTTTCCAATTGGTGGCAACAATTCTCCAATATAATATTATTTGCATATTTAAAAAAAATTATCCAGCACATATTTTATAAAAATTTGCTGAGCTGTATTTTTTACGAGAAAGCTTGTGACTCTGTCCTATATTATGTAAAACTTTAATTTTCAATGTGTGGCAACTCCGTAAAAAAATATATCAAACTAAAATGAAAAACTTCTAACAAGCCGAAGCGTTTGACGTTATATTTACAAAATTAGTTTTGTAAGTTAAGTTTTTATATTTTCCGCTAGGTGGCAACTCTTTTTCAAAAATAATATTATTTCCATATTAAAAAAAACCTTTTTTATTTTTTTTTTTGAGAGCTCTGATATAAATTATGTAAAAAAATTTCAACGGGTGGCAACTCTATATCGGAATATATCAAACTAAAGCGTTTGACGTTACATTTAAAATATAGTTTGATTTTTATATTTTCCGCTAGGTGGCAGCTCTTTTTCAAAATTAGTGACTGTGCTTTCAAATATTTTACTGAAAATTTAATTTGGTATGTATACGGAAACATTACTTTTCCTAAAAAGTGGCAACACTTTTCTTTACGAATATATTGCAAAAGACTTTTTAAAAAGAAATTTACTTTTTCTGCCTATAACTATAGTAATATTCATAAAACAGTGTCTCGTCGCCGAAACTTATGTATTAGAGGAATGATTTGTCATCACATACATACGTTGTCAAATATCTCTTTTACTGTAATAGGAGACGTTTTTACAAAATATTAAAGTACACCCTGCGTACCCAAAATATTAACCAAACTTTTTCCTTGAAAAAATCGCCGGAAAAACTCTTGTCATTGTAAACAAATAGTTAGCTTCCAAATAAACACTAAATTACTTAACACGATCACAAAAAGCGATTCTACTAATTTAAGATTTTTTTGTTTTATGGATTTGATTCGCTCGTGCAATTTATAGGGACAAGTCCGAGTTGAATTTGATCAGATGATAATACACATTTCTCTAAGGAGCTCAGCTACAGGCTAACGCACCACTGTACTCTTTGACAGGAAAAAGTATTTGTTATTAACATGGCAGTATCGGAACTGCTCTGAAGTGCAGTCCATTCTAAGGAGGTGCGCACTCAATTCTATAGCAGCGTGTCAATACTCATGCTCATTTCGTTAACTTTATTACCAAACTCCTTTTGTTTTTTGCTTCATTAAAGCGGCTCTTCATTATCATCCTGTATTTTAGCACTGGACTCATGAACCAGCGGTTGTCTAGCAAGCGCTGGTCGACAGCCAGTTTATGTGTGTCTGTAAGGTTCTTTTGGTTAGTTCTACAGAACTACTTACTCTGAACAAATTTCTTGACTATTTTTGAATTAGACACTTGAACCAGTATATATAATAATACCTTATTATTCTAAAAGGGCATAAACAATTTCGTACGGTATCAGCCAATTCTAGCAGTCTATGATAATTCGCAATGCCTACACAAAACACTCAAACAACGCCCGATAATTACCTCTAGCATCTCCACACGCGAATTTAAGGTCCAAAAATGAATTCCTCTTAATAAACTCGACAGTTAGAGTATTGCCGCTACCTCCACCACACATTCATAACTACATTTCAAATAACACACCCTGTATGCAGGGATATCTTTCATCAGCCAATGCTTCTTGTCTTTATCATGACTGTCAAAGGCATTATCTAAGGTTACGTTAGACAGCACAACCACACAACCGAAGGGCATGTCAGTCAATGAATCGCGCTGCCACAAGCCAACACACACACACACTTATCATTCCTACACTTATATTTTAGCGCATTTCATTTATAAACACCTCGTCGTTTTTGGGTTTCGCGGCAAAGTCTGCCACCCTTGACGCGTAAAAGACAGCCGAAAAGAAACAAAAAGGCACTGCCTTGCCTAGGCGCAACACAAACAAATTTCTCGCACGAAATCCTGCGGCTGTTGCGGTAACAGTCACTCGTGCTTATTATTGTACTCGTACTGCATGCTTAGCTGTTATTGTTGTTGTTGCCGCTTAAATGAAGACATTCGCTGTCTGTGCAGTGTCACCCGTTAAAGCCATAAAAACATTTGTGGCAAGTACGCGCTGTTGCTGTGATACTCGTGGCGGCGGTTCAACCGCAAATTTTCGCTTTCAACGGAATCGCTGCCGATGGGAAACACTTTCTAGAGAAGTCTGTATATGAGTATATATAGATATACATAGATATGTGTATGTATATGTAAGTGTGTTTTCTTGTGTGACAAATTCAAATTGTAGCAAATGTCGCTGCGAATTCTTGTTAATTTGCATTTGGCGGCTTGAATTCCGCGGCTTTCCAGCTCTTGGAGTTTAATGACATGCGCCACAGTTGAGATCTCAATTTTGTATCTTCTGCAAATGACGTTGCGCATTAGCAAGGCTATCAAAGCAATTCATTTGCGGCACATATGTATATATATACAAACATACCAACACACAAACTCTATATATATGCTCTAGGGTAAAATTATGTCAAAAATACGGAGTGTGTATATCAAAACGTTTCTCATTTAGCGCTAAATGAGTTGCTTTGTCTCTCGTCATGCTGCTATTTGCATGTGTTTTATTTATAAATTCATCGTGGGCACACAAACAAACTCACTCACATACTTACATAGCATTCTGCATGTGTAATATGTTTTGAGGATTTTTTATATTTTCGCTTATTTAAAATCGTTTTAAGAGATTTTTCGCATTTTAATCACGTTAGGCTTGCAGACGTCAATGCTTTTGGTGTTTTACATTTGTTCACTCACTTAGAAGTCTAAGCGCATATACTACATACAAGTAGCGTGGGTACTTTTTAGTCTGTTTGGCTTATTAATCTCCTTCAGCTGTCTGCGTATGTGTCACTTGATAACATATATTAAATTGCTTAACGTTCTTAAATATTTTTTTGCTAAATCTCGTATCTCTCTTAAGCGAAGAAAGCAATACAACAATTTATTAAAGATATGGTATGTTGATGAGAATTGAATTGGATCGGAAGCTATGTTAAAATAGATTATTACAAAAATTGCTATTAGGAGACAAAATAATTGATTAAATAATATATTTTACTATTTTTTGTTTAACCTGTTTACCGCTCTCTCCTAATCAAATTAAAATATGTAATTCTAATAAATTAGTTATGAATCCAGTAGCAATAGTCTGAGCAAACTTTTAAACACAGAAAATGCCAAAGATATGTGCATTATCACAAAGAAATCCACTGTTATTAGCAATAAAATTCCACTAATTATGCCATTTGAAAATTATAACAAGCTATTTAAATTGGTTAAGCGAAAATAATAAGATAAGTAAATTAGGATTGTGTCCTCTTGTGTCCTATTGTGTCCTCTTCTAAGTCACAACGACTCGCATAGCCCCAACAAATTTACAAATTCCAACATACTGCTAGCGATGAGGCCCCTATTTGGAAACATGGATCCAAGGGCTTTTATCCTGGCAGTTTGCTGCGCATTCAGTTAGCAGGTGTAAGCCTCCCAAAGAAACACATTATATATAAGGCACTATTTAGCCGTTTCCATCTGTTGGTATAAAACCGTTCGTAAAACTACTCTCTGACTCTTTCTTCGAATTCTAACATACATATATGAGAGGCCAGCAGAAGTGAAACGAATAAAACTCTTACTTGTTTAATTCTCGTTTTGGTAAGCGGTACTAAAAAATTAGGTAAAAAAATTTACTATTTGCTAAAATACCTTTGCAGTATATGCATGTGCTACTAAAGCTTCACATTCGTTCTAAAAAAAACACTCCAAATTTGTTTACCTGGCTTCGTCAGAAATTTTGATTCACGCAGGTTGGAGTATATTAGCTTAAAAATATAATTTTCTTCTCCATTTATGTCATTTGTTTATAGTGGTTCCAAAGTTTGTTCCAAAGCATACATATTGTAGTACATGGCGTATGAGTAACTTATCTATTATCCATGTGCAAATACCCAAGCTCATTCTGCTTTTAATTTTATCTAAAGTAACAAATCAATATAATTATAAACTAAACGACTAACACTGACACATTTAAATATTTTCAAAGACACTAATGATTCGCTTAAATATAAAGTTGCCAAACATTATTAGTATCAAAGCACCACGGCGTATGAGTAACACACATATTCAAAGAAAAAACTATAAATTTATTAAACTTCGAAGTTTCCTACTTTTTCAACGAAAAAAACATATAAACTACAAATTTAATTGGAATGTTCGTTATTATACGATAGTGCGTTGTTTGCCATTTATTTTTTGAATATCATCTCTATATGATAAGGCTATAGTAAAAAGTACCTCTGTTAAATCGCCTGTTAAGTTTATAACATAACAGATCGAACACCAATGAGATGGAAAAATATTTCATATTTACATACTCCATCACATTTTCGGTTCTGTATTACTAATAATAGTACAAGAAGATGTCTGTGGTCAAATAATTCAAAACAAAAAAAAAATAATAATAATAATAATAAATAAATAAATAAATAAAATAAATTTGTGTTAAATAATTTGAATTAATTCTAAAATAAGATACCAATATAACTATTTTTTGTGTTTTTGGGGATACTTGTGTGCCAATATTTCGGCTTTATTCGTAGCATTTCACTAGAAGCACCAAAAAAATTGTGTCCATTCTTTCAAGCTCAGCTGAGTTCTTAGTTTAGATAGTTGTTATATCATGAAGTTCTAATAAAACACGGTTCGTTTAGTCTTCCTTACAGCCTTCTAATATTTTTCGTTCTCTGAAGCAAATTCTCCATTGCATATAAGTTTCTTTAACCATTATTAATAATAAATTTATTTAGAGTTAAAAATTCCTACCTATCTTTAAAAAATCTTTAAAAGCGATGATCGTCAGATTTTATTAAAAATACATTTTAAATTTAAATTACCTTTCCAAGAAAATTTACGGAAATATCTTGAGTATCACGTTTAAATTTGAAAAGTAAGTTTGTTATGAACTATGTGTGCGATCTTCGATAATCCTATTAACTTACTATTTTCACTCACACTTTTTTTTTTGGTTTTGATCGTTCGGCCCTCACTTCCCGCAATGGAAGATTTTTGCAAACAAACACTTCTTATGAACTGTTTTCACTTTAAGTTCAACCGCGGCTTACACTTTCTCAGAAGTTTATAAAAATTTAATTATTTTTCTCTTGGAAATATATATTTCTATTAGGAGTAACGTTTTCAATACTATATATATTTTTTTTTTAACCCTGGAATTTAGTGACAGCTAGCGGCAGTCAACCATAACAAGGTTGTTTTGCAATTTTCAACAGAATTATTTGATTGGCTTCCGAGTAAATAGACAACATGTACATATATACATAGAAAACCCGATGCCAAATGAAAACGAATGAGTGTATTTTTTTTTTATACTCTCGCAACAAAGTAGCTAAAGAGAGTATTATTGTTTTGTTCACRTAACGGTTGTTTGTAAGTCCTAAAACTAAAAGAGTCAGATATAGGGTTATATATACCAAAGTGATCAGGGTGACGAGTAGAGTTGAAATCCGGATGTCTGTCTGTCCGTCCGTCTGTCCGTCCGTCCGTGCAAGCTGTAACTTGAGTAAAAATTGAGATATCATGATGAAACTTGGTGCACGTGCTTCTTGGCTCCATAAGAAGGTTAAGTTCGAAGATGGGCAAAATCGGCCCACTGCCACGCCCATAAAATCGCGGAAACCGAAAACCTATAAAGTGTCATAACTAAGCAATTAAATAGAGATATTTGGCACAAAGGATCGCATTAGGGAGGGGCATATTTGGACGTAATTTTTTGGAAAAGTGGGCGTGGCCCCGCCCCCTACTAACTTTTTTGTACATATCTCGAAAACTAGTACAGCTATGTCAACCAAACTGTATAGAGTCGTTTCTTTTAGGCATTTCCATGTACAGTACAAAAATGGAAGAAATCGGATAATAACCACGCCCACCTCCCTTACAAAGGTTATGTTGAAAATCACGTCAGAAATGCTAAATTTTACGGAAGAAATGTCAGAAGGAAGGTGCATCCAGGCTTTTTTTAGAAATTGAAAATGGGCGTGGCGTCGCCCACTTATGGACCAAAAACCATATCTCAGGAAGTACTCTACCGATTTCAATGAAATTCGGTATGTAATATTTTCTTAACACCCTGATGTCATGTACCAAATATGGGTGAAATCGGTTAATAACCATGCCTGAAATCTCGATTATCACTTTATCATGCGAGAGTATAAAATGTTCGGTGACACCCGAACTTAGCCCTTCCTTACTTGTTTTTTTTTTTAACAATGGCTTCAAATCTTAGAACGACTTATTCCAAATGTGTTCCATGTGTCTACCAACATGGAACGAACTGAACATTCATATATCGCGACACATTTCTTGTAAGAAGAAATTTTCCATTTCTCTGAGAAAACACGCTTTAACGACTCCATATTTGGGTGGCGAGCAGCCATGCTGGTTAATACAGACCAAAACTCGTAATCCAACGGGCTAAAGTTTTGCTTACCAGCTAGCCATATATCCGTTGATATAAAGTCCACAATGTTATTTTTGTCTTGAGAGCTGGAGTACGATCCTTCTGGTAACTTTATAGCTTTTTGACAAAAATTTAGTAGTCAAAAGACTTCACAAAGAATTCCAAGACTGTAAATAAACTTTGACTGCTATTTTCATTGCTTAATCGCGAAATATAGCTTGAATATGGCATCGTAGCTCTCCATCATACCATCACAGATTGGGGTTGATAGAGATCATACCTTCATTGAAGTCTCAAAATGTGTTGGAACAGTTCTCAGTATATTTTTTATAGTAAAGGGGTGCATCGAAATACGAAGTGCGGGACTTCAATTCCGCGCACAGAATCACCGGATTAAGTATTACTTAATTGGAGAAAGAAGGATTAAAGTCTCAGCTATCATACGGACTAACTGATGTCTAATATACTGTATATAACTTAGTTTTGTCATAATTAGAACAGACGCTTCGCTGACAGCTTTCCACTTTCCAGAGGACTGACACATGAGTGCTGTCAAAATTTTCCACCGAAAAACTACCAACAAGTTCAGTTTTTAATTTTTTTTCTTACATTGGAAAAACGAGTGCAGAGTCTTCAATTGCACAATACCGAATAAGGTTGTAATGGAATCGGAACAGATAGCTTCTAAAATCCATGTTCATTAAGTAGTTGAGCTATGTGGTAGTCTAGGTATATCCATGAATGGACGTCCGGGACTAGTCTGTGGGTCCGCCGTCCTTTGGTTGCGGTTTGCCGCCATTGCTGCCACATTGTGATGCTTTTGAATATCTCCTCTTTTTTTACGCCGACAGACGGCTCTGGCAGCTGGTCCAACCGCGCGAATACCCAACTGGAACGCACGCAGCACCTACTGGCTATTATTTTTAACAGAGCATTATATATTTTGTTTACCTTACCCGAAGTGTATGCGGAATACCTGGCAAAAGTCTTAATTTGTGTTTCAATATTAATCCCATGAACTTCAATTACGGCTGTGAAATAATATCACATTCCCCTATATTGAGCGCAAACCATTTATGCTATCATTGCATCTGAGCCAGAGGTCTTCCAGATGAACGTTTTTTGGTTGAAGTATTCTCAACATCCCGACTTACATCAAGATACATAGTGGAGGGTCTAGGACTAGAATGACAGTAGAATCCGCATATATTTTCATAAGCATTTTCTCTCTAACCGCGTTAATTTCGAGTGCTGTGGCAAAGGCAAATAGTTGCGCTAATCGCACATAAAAGTACAGCTAATGGCGTGGATTGAGTAAATATTATTAGACAATTAACAGTTCATCTATTGGACATTGTGTGTGCGCTTATTAATATTATATGCGAGCATGCAAGTATGCCAGTCAATATTTACACATTTCAACAAGAATACCAATTAAGTATGCATTTGCACTGAGTTAAATACTAAACTGTTTGCGCAGCTTGAGCGTCGGCGCGTTGAAGCGGTTGTGAGTACGTGTGTTCGAGTGTTCGAGTGCGAATGSGCGCTTGAGTGCCACATTTAATCACCCCATTGAATCATTAAATAAATGGGCGAACAAAATGTGCATATTTACTCAAGAGTTACAGAGAAGCGCATGCGAAAGCATATCAATGGAAAATGATATAATATAGTATACTAAATTACAATAAGTGCACACACACACACATGCAGTGAATTGGGGATCCATGTGTAGATATGCGGTATGCCGCCGTTATGGACCAACGTGAAACTCAGAACTGACTACTTATAAAACAAACAGTAGTGAAGAGGAAACCAAGTGCAGCTGGACAAAGTGTGAGGGCAAGGACATGCGGGGAGTGGAAAGTGTAGAGAAGGCAAGAAGCTAGCCTTTTTTAATAAAATATCAGCAGTGCGTAGTTAAACCAATAAACAAACAAAAGCAAGTGCACAAGAGCACGTGTGTGTGTGTGTGTGTGAGCTCATGTGAAGAGCGAGCAAACTAAGCACTGAGCTAACAGTAAATAAAACAAGGGGACGGGTAAATAACGACATGGAATCACAGTTGTGTAAAGGAAATAAAATGCACAAGCATTTGCGAAAGTAGGCTAACAGGTATAGTATGTGGGTGGTGTAGGGTGTGGCGTGCAACGTGCAGCATGCAACTAAATGTGGCAACAAGTTTAGTGGCCCCATTCATAGCTGGCAGACATTGTGCTGGTCAAAGAGCAGGCCGGCGGTAACTTACAACAACAACAACAATAATAATAAATATAAAGTTATACAACAACAATAGCAAAAAATAAAAATAAAGTTAACGTAACAAAGGCACTGTGCGATGTATGTGACATAATTTGCAACTTTCGCCTCAGTTGCACTTTCAACTGCAAATTCACAAATGCGAGCGGGAGCAAGAGAGTGTGTAGCGAAAAGAGAAAAGGCAAGTGGCTTTAAAGCAGGAAAATATACAATTTTGCAAAGGAAATTTTTGTAGGTCCTTGAAACTGAAGTAGAAATGCGGAAAATGACATGAAATAAAAATAACAACAACAAACGCAAACATAAATACGAAATACTAGTTAAAAAGTGAATCAAACCCATAAGAACCAGTGTGAGAAATAAAGCTGCAATGATGTGTGGCAAAAAAGCAGTGCTGCAAGTCGTAAAAATCAATAGCAAAAGCCAACGGTACATCTACATACATATGTACATGTAGATACATATAAGTAGAGCAAAATAGATAGGTTGCAAAATAGACAGATCGAAGTATAATGTCACAGCTATATATTAGCAAACTAAATGCATATGTATGTGTGTGTTGCAAATACACTTGCACTTGCACTTCCACTTCAATTTCGATTTGTAGCGCAAGATATGCGCAGGCAGAAGCCAGCTGCAGTCATGCCACATTACCAATACATACATATATATATATACTATATATGCACATATATAAACACTTGCACACCGCTGCTTGCCACACAGCACATTTACGCTGGGTTGCGCTCGACTGCATCAGCTGCAACTGTACATTTCACTTAAAACACATTGCTGAGCACATCAATAAGCGACTAAAGTCTGCAACTGCCGGCAGCGCCGTCGCCCGCTGTCGCATACATCGCTTACTCTCTCTTTCAAGCTGCCCCTCACTTTCGCAGCTACTTGTGACGCACTTCCGAGCCACTGCAACTATGACTTCACATCAAATTTATTTCAATTCTCTGCTCGGCAGTGCCACAGCAGCCTGTAAGTATGCAACAACTACACTTCGAGTTGCAGAACACTGCGCGTAGTTTGCTGTCTGTCTGTTGGAATGTGGCTGTGTGTGTGTGTGCAGGTTCTTGGCCTACATTATAAATTTCATTTGAAATTACAATCAAATTGAAATTTATTGCATGTTTGCTCACTCAAGTAGTGTTGTTGCTGTTACTGTTGCATCAGCTTTTTATTGCTGTCAGCGCTTGCATTGATGCCGCTATTGATGGCATTCAATTCGATTCTGCCACAAAACTCTTTTAATAACCATTGACTTGATTTTATTATTTGGTTGGCGCACTAATGTAATTAAGGTTACGGAGTGCGTTGACGTTTCATGCTCGACCCGAATTTTGTTAGTTTAATGCGAAATCAATGCGTTTTTGAAATAGTTAAAGAAATGGTAAAGACAAGGTTAGAGATAAAGAAAAAGATAAAGACAAGGATAAAGATAAAGATAAGGGTAAAGATAAAGTTAAAGATAAAGATTAAGATAAAGATAAAGATAAAGATAAAGAAAAAAATAAAGATAAAGATAAAGACACAGATACAGATAAAGACAAAATTAAAGATAAAAATAAAGATAAAGCTAAAGATAAAAATTTACAAGTCAAGAAAAACGCTGTTTCTGAGAACTTATTGTAAGGAAAAAAGCAAAGATAAAGATAAAGATAAAGGTAAAGATAAAAATAATGGTAAAGATAAATGTAAAGATAAAGATAAAGATAAAAATTAAGATAAAGATAAAGATAAAAATAAAGATAAAATAAAGATAAAGATGAAGATAAAAATAAAGATAAAGTTCTGCAAGTCAACAAAAACGCATTTTCTTTAATAAAAATTGCACACTTGCACAATTTGTCGGACTTCTAAAATCGGTGATTAATTTAAAATAAAATTTGGCTTTTATTGATCCCTTAGCCTATCTTTAAGATGACCAAAAGTGACTGGCATTGAAGAAGCTTTTTATTTTTCCAATTATATATATTTATTTTCCCATTATTTTATTATTATATATATTTATTTTCTCATCATTTGTTGCTAGATTTTCCTAATTCTTACAAAGTCCTTGGTTCGGAGTTCCTCACAAATTTTTTCATATCCACACGGAAGTGTTGGCTTGAATACTGATCCGAGAACCATGCCAACCAATCAATTACATTAATAGCTTTGCTATGAAACAACTGCTGAGTTCTTGTTGAGATAGTCTTTAGGTCATTATCTTCTCGATAAGCTCATCACATAGCCATATCTTCTTTTACGTTAGTTAGAGTCTGGGCCTTCCAGATTAGTTTTAGCATAATAAATGGTCTCCGTAGTTTCTGATTTGCTTAATAGGGGTCCCATACCACGGCAAGGAATACATCTCCATAACAAGTCGAATTTGGACTCTAAGTGTTCGTACTATATTTTGAGGGGATAATCTGAAATTTTTTTTTTCCAGAGTTGAAATGAACAATCTTTCTCTGTATGTATGTACTTCTGTATTGAGAGAGGTATATATGTAAAATATATATTAACAAATAGATTAATACATGCTTCTCTTTTTTAACCTATTTCTTTACTCGCTTTCTTGATTGTTTAATCTAACATGCAGATTCTGAGAAATCTTATTTAAGCTCTTCTGACATTTTGTACCTCATCCAAAATTCATATTCCTTTTCAAGTTGTAAGACATTGCACTTAGAAGCCGTGAAGTATGCCAATTACATAAAAGTAGCGATAAATAAAATGCTGAACACATGCGCTCCCAAAATAAAAATAATCAAATTGGGTAATTTAATGAAGTGGCATGAATATCAAATAACAACAACACATGCCAACATAAATAAATAAACACTAACACCTAATGGGCGAATATAAAATTATGAGCTTGCATAACGGCAACTAACAACTTGTCACATGCCACATCCACTTCCTATCAACGCCACGCTTGACGAAATGTGCTGCAACAACACACAGCTACCCACACATACACACACGCACACATAAATGCGACACTTAGATGGTTATCAGGCAGTCAGATAAATTTTGCATGACTTAACGGTTTGAGGTCCATTAAGTTTGCTTCAACTTAATTTATGCGGCATTACACTATAAAAATATTTTTGCGCACAATATTATCATATGCGAATAAAATATGCTAAAGATATGAATGGGCACAAGGACAGTAAGGACAGTAAGGACAACAGCAGCAACAAAAACAACAAGAACAATTGTTGTGGAAACAACAACAAGGCAATGCAAAACAACGACGCTCAGCTGCCCACTGAGGCATGGTGTCAAACCGACAGATATGTGTGTGTGTATAAACACGCATACACAAGCAGAATATTATCTACTTATGTATGTTATCCTCATATAAACATATACACGTTTAATATATTTAGAATAAGTGCAACTTTCGGAAGTTGCGGAGACACACGTGAACGTGAAATGAAATATATTTGATTTAGAGATAGAAATAATCATATAAGGAAGCTCCTTATTTTAACATACCACATTCATATAAATAAATTTATTATTTAGGCACAAATATTCTCATTTCCGATATCAGTCTATTCAGTAGTCTAAGAGACTTAAAGCTCCCATTCAGTGATTGGCCAATGATTCCTCAAAGAAATAACGCCTGGTCGAGCTAACGAATTTAAAATTGTAGGCGATTAGGTTTGCTTGAAATTATTTCCAAATTGGCATACTTTCGTAACTGAATAAATGCTAAATATTCTTGGAATTCCAACATCAAAGCTCTTTCGGCGGTAAATACAAAAATTAAAGAGAAATAAAATTCCGACGCTGGCTGAAATGAAATTCCAATCAATTCCACATGAATTCTGCGAAAGGCTTATGTACTTACCGCAGCTGCTAATAAATGTAATAAATCTATTTCTTAGTAATTTAAACTTTTGCAAATAAATTAAATTTATTTGAAGCTGTCTCAAATTATATTTATTTACATAGGTTTACATAGGGTGATTCATATGTAGGGCAAATTAAAATAAGTATTTCAAAATTGTATGATTTTATACAAAACACAACTACATTAATGTGATTTTTTTTGCGTCAAAACTTGAACTTTTTTAAGAAACACATGCACAGGGCTTTCCGATATGATTTCTTTTCAAAAAAAAAAAAACGTACTTATTATCAAGGAAATTCCAATGTATTTTAGTAAATGAGAAGTACTATTGTTCCAAGTTTGAAAATAACGTCATTTAAATGGCCTGCTCGACTTCTTTTGTAGGAACAAAATCTATTAACTCAATTTTATAGTACTTTTGCCGCTAAACTAAGTCTAACTTAATGAAAAACACACACGTTCACTTCTAAATCTTGAAAAGTGTCTGGTTTAATGCTCAAGACCAACGGCTTCAAATAACATCTCCAGAAATAGTCTAATGGTCTTGAATCACAACTCCTTGAAGGAAATTTAGTGTCACCAATTCTTGAAATAAGCCAATCTCCAAACTCTTCTCGCAATAACTCGATGCGGCACATAGGTCGGTCTTGTTGAAACCATATGTTGTCAAGATCAACATATTCCAATTGCGGCCATTATTAGATGATAATCATCGATCTATACCGCTCTCCACTGACAGTTTTTTTATTTATTGCATCTCTCATATGAAAGTAAGCCTCATCGGCGAATATTATTTTCTTAAATAAAAAACGTTATCGTTTTCAAGTTGTCCCAAGGCAGAATCAGCACATGGCTTCTGTATTCTGTTCTTGAGTGAAAACCGTCTTGTACGGATGTTAGCCCAAATCCTTACTCAAACTTTGCCGGGTTATGGTTTCAGGCCTCCCAGATTCTTGAGAACTTCCTGGAATCGACAAAATGCGGTCTTCAACAACACATGCCTGAATGACAGTAATATTTTAACTGCTTCGAGTAGTTCTTTATTTTATGGCACTTGAACATTATATAATATAAAGAAAATATAGCCTCAACATTTTCAACAATTCGAAAGATAGAGAGCATAGGTGGACGGTGAATAAGAACATATGTATGTAAAATTGGAAAAAGCGCATGAAAACGATTATTTTGATAATAAAATTGAATAATTTGGAAATATTGTTCTTCTATTGAAACGAAACTTAGAAATCATCTTAATCAATGAAGGATTTGGTCAACTAATATGCATTAGCCAAAGAAAGATTAAAAATTATTGGTTCTAGAAGAAATTTAACTCCTAGAAACTTTGACAAAATCTGTATGATACTATATATATATATATCTGCACCTGCCACATAACTTGACTCACAAAGATTTGCGAGCTCGTAATGGGTTTTACAACAATCTTCATCGCGTAATGCTAGCAGTTCCTTATATTCAAACGTTTTTAACCGTCCAGGCGTCTTCTAAGCCACTTGTAAATAGGCCCTTGGCTGAGGTTTTCTTCATACTAAAATAAAGAAGAAGGAAGAAGAACACCACACAAAAACTCTCAAACTCAGGCACAAAGACAAATTAATGATATGCTGAACGAGAAGCACGAGGTCAGTAGCTGAGAAATCAGGGGTAGAAAAGTGGACTTATATTCAAGCCACCTCTTGCCAAACTGCAAAAGTACAATTTTATCCATAACATAGAATAACACTTTTGAACACTTCTAGTATATATAATAAAAATAATATTAACTTCAAAACTTTGAAGTTTGTACTAATCCCTTACTGATCAATGTAAGATCATCTAGAAAGGTCGTCGTCTAACCAGCCATCAAAGTAAACATTCGACACTTATTGCAAAAGAATCCTTAAAAGACTCTTCAGACTAATTGGTATCCAGGTTACTGTCTAGTAGGATTTATATTTAGAGGGTTATATGGGTCCATAACAAGAAAGGTAGATACATTTCATTTGACGGTCTAAATATGTATATTGATCCATTGGACTTATTTCAAGGATCAGAACAGTCAGTCAAGCAGGCAACATAAGGTTAGCTATAAGGAAATAAGTGAGGTAAAATTACGAGTGTGTGAAAAACAGACAGCCTTCAAAGGACGCAGGTGGCAATATGCCTGAAATTTTGTTCAAATGCAAAGCTTCCCTGAATTTGAGAACATATGAAGTGAAAATATTGACGATTTTATAAATTTTTCTGAGTCGTATTTCAACTAAATAAAACATTTGGGGTGAATCATAATCCCTTATTGGAGAATACACTAATCTAGAAAATGTAAGGTTCACTAAATAACACAGAGCTCACTTCATCAGTTACCTTATTTTTTTTAAATTTGCACTAGCTCTTACTTGATTTTGCAATATTCATCTCTGAACTAAATACTGCCGCAATTTGTCTTAAAAGATTTTACCTTATTGCAAGTGCAAATCATTTTGACAGAGCTGCAGAGCTGGAAGGAATCGAGTTGCAGAAAACGATGGCAATAAAATTAAAAATTGTTTTGCTCATTTTGCTCCGTCTGTTATTAAATGTTTATATGTATGTATTCCTTGTCTGTTTGTGCTAACAATTAGATAAATTTGTTCATTAAGACCAAAGAAATACTAAATCGGATGAGGATATGAATGTGGATAAGGATAAGGATAATAATGATAAGGATATGGATAAGGATAAGGATAAGGATAAGGATAAGGATAAGGATAAGGATAAGGATAAGGATAAGGATAAGGATAATGATAAGAATAAGTATAAGAATAGGAATAATAAGGATAAGAATAGGTATAGGGATAAGGATAATGATAAGGATAAGGATAAAGATAACGATAAAGATAAAGATAAAGATAGAGAAAAGATAGAGATAAAGATAAAGATAAATATAAATACAAATATAAATACATACGTGTACATGTGTGTGTATGTGTGTGCTAATTGACTAACTGAACTGACTGATTTGTTTGCTGGCTGGTTAAGAGTAAAGTAAGTAACATGAATAAATAAAATTACCGCGAACGAATGGATGATTGAGTTACTATAAATATATATATACATATAAATACAAATATAAATATATTTCGTTCCAGAGGAATTAAATATATTCCGAAGCTCTAATCGGGATTAACATAAGGAAGAGCTGAGATGAAAAACGGTAAATAATATCGTAAGTCTTTATCATGCACCAATAAGTTCTGTTTTGAAGATAAAGGAAACAAGTAAGGAAGAGCCAAGTTCGGGTGTCACCGAACATTTTATACTCTCGCATCAAATACCGTATTTGTGTAAATTTTTATTCCGCTATCATCATTGGTTCCTAATATATATATTATNATAAAGATAAAGATAAAGATAAAGATAAAGATAAAGATAAAGATAAAGATAAAGTTAAAGATAAAGATAATGATAAAGATAAATATAAAGATAAAGTTAGAGATACATATAAAGATAAAGATAAAGATAAAGATAAAGATAAAGACAAAGGTAAGCCAAATTGTACAAATACCAAAATAACACGAAAGTTTACATGCAAGCAAATAAATATCCATTTACATGCCTTCAAAATTTACACATCCAATAATGTGACAGTGCAAAATGGGTACACCCGTTAAATACACATTTCTTTGAATTCTATTTATAACAGCCAAAAGCTTTTGTTTTTCTCTTCTGCGTTCAAGTGACAACCCAAGTCAGTTTCCAGGCAAAAAGTTATGAAATTTCCTGCAATTGCTGTAAATTTTAGCAAACATATGTATTTGAGTACATGCACAAATGCATTAAAATATGTAACAACATGGGTATGTTTTGCACTTTTTGTTGTGTTGTAAGTGCAAGTTTTTGCAGCGTGTGTCTTCATTTCAAGCTTGTTTACTGCTGCTTTCATTATGTATTGCTTTTGTTTTTGCTATTGTCACATGCTCAATGTGCGTCGCTCTCTTGTTGGTCCTCGATTGTTGTTGTTACTTTTATTGTTGCGGTTAAGTATTTGTAGCGCAAATAAATTTCACAACATATTTCATGGTTAGCAGAGAACTTTCATGTCATTGCAATTTCATTTGTTGTACTTTATTCCGCTTCGCTTTGCATTAAATCTTGTTTCATTTCTATGCTTTTTTTTTTGCTTGTGTGTTTTTGGAATTCTTATTTTATTTTCGCATTTGCCGCAAAAATAAGCAAAGCTTGGCGTGGATTGCTGAGGAATTTCCAGAGGAATTCTGGTGAAATTCAAATAAATTTTAGTTTAAGCAGTTGATAATTGAATGGGGAAGGTTAGCATATTGTTTGTGTTGTTGTACTGAAAGTTAAACTGATGTATGTGCATTGCATTAGGGGTAGTAACGAAGCTTTAATTAAAATAACGGAAGAAGACTTGCAGCAAATTTAATTATGTGTGTAATTGCTGGTGATAAATGTAAGGATTTTGGAGATATTTACTGCTGGTCGAATAATATTAATTTAGCTGGAACTACAATATTTGAACTGAGTATGGTAAAATACAAGAATACATATGAATACTTTTCAATATATTAGATATGGAATTTACAATATTATGTGGAAAGGATGCAATTTAGAATGAATACAATATTTTATACAAAATATATACTCAGACTCTTCTCAGCGATTATCCTTTCTAAATAGATATCTGATTAATAGAATAAAAAGTATAACTGGAGAAAATTTTTGTTCCAAAACTTAGGCGACCGAGTGAGGAACCACTTATTTGCATTTATTTATTAGATTTTGTCTAAGTTTTCAGGCGTTAATTCGTGATCAGTATGGCAGGTGTTTAGATAACAAATCTCTAGGCTTAAATCAAGCATAATAAATTTCTAACCAGTAATCCTAAGAAGTTTCCTATGGTGAATATTTGATCCTCGGTTTCACAGTGAAGTTCCGGCAAACCAAGTATTTTCTCTCAGTTTTCCAGTATTGGAATCAATAATGAGTTTATCGCGTCACTGTAGGATAGCTGGCTGGCACCTCGGGCTTAATTAATGCTGAATGGGTTTTTTCTATGCACTATCGTATCGCCACTTTAATCTTGTTAACTCACTTCATCATTGCGCTCAAACCAGTTAATGCTCTCACTAAACTACTTATGTATATCCCTTATGCTTTTTGTGGACAGCCATTCAAGGTTTAGTGCTTGATCAGGTCCAAGTATTTTGTATTAGGTCTGTGTTAGAGCTAAGTATTTGAAGATGCTGTCCAAGTCTCGTAGTCGGATACAGGGAAAATTTCGAGATCATCGGTGTATATATTCGCCGTACTTCGCAGTCCATTTTGGACACGTCGACATGAATAGAGGTAGATCATCCTCCACTAATAAACTTCTTTTGAAACCGGAAGTGGCTATTCAAATCTGAACCATTAGGGCGCATATGGTCTGATTTACTTAAGTTTAGCTGTTTCCGGATGTCACTATGATTACAATCTTTTTTGTTTCAAACTCTTAATACCTCTCTGGCTGTAGGAGAATTTAATATTATAACATATAATGTGAAGTGAAGTAATCGAAAGGAATGAAGTCACATAAAACTTACTGTTAACTGAATCACAACTTTTCTAGGAAATCTTCATGAAATAGTTGAAACTGAAAAAACGATTTAAAGGCATAAATCTTAATTTTCTTATATACTCCACTTCATTTTTGTTTGAGAAGATATGCCATATGCACCGATGCCGTATTTTTTCCTGCTCTTTTGACCTTACTCTTCAGTAAGGTTTCCTATCTCATCATTGACATCAACACATACGTTCCAACAACGATTGTCAAATTATTAAAATTTACTACGGAAATTCGGAGTCAGTGGCCGCAACTTAGGAGCTACTTTCGAGATGCTTTTAGGCCCAGCTACTCTACACCACACTCTACGCTACACTAAAGTAATTATACTCATCTTTATCGCCCAAATTTGTTGTTAGTTTTTCGCTTAGCTAATAGCAAAGGCAAATAGTTCTCAACCAGTTTATATATAATTTAATTTATCTATATAATTTTTTTTATATATATTTGCCATTTTTCTACATTTCTGCTTTGAAAAATTGAACGTGAAAATACTTTTAGCAAGAAATTTCGTTACACTTTTAATTGCTGCCGTAAACAAATTAACAGTAAAAGCAAAAAGTGCTGCAAAAGGCTTACTACGAACTGCACAAAAGCCATGAATGCTACGAGTTAAAGGTGATATGTTAGACAAAATGCTTGCCAGCGGATAATGACTATGTGAGGAGCAATGAATGAAGGCTAACATACTATATAGTATATATACATATATATACAAATATATAGTATATGGTATTTGCTTATGGCCAGACAGTTAAAATATATAAGATTTACGGCTATAAACCAGTGGCATGCCTCCACCACTCAGCTGGCATTGTAGCCAGAGTATAGCCCCTCAAAAATCCATTTCGACACTATACAAATGAGTGTGGCTATTTAAAAAGTAGTTTGCGCTCGGCAACACTTTAACTTCCAACAACGCGCCCCTCATCAACAAATTTGCGGCGATTGTACTACGCTATTTAGCTGCCAACTTTGCCAAAAAATACACACAGCGTTGAAAAGGAAGGGGTGGTGAAAAAAGTGAAAGGACCGAACGAAAGCCAAAGAAAATTTGTTACGATCAAGCTGATGCTGCCGACGCCGCTGCTAGCTTCACTGTGGCACAATGTAGAATAGCGACATGGTGTGCGCTTTTGCTGGCAGCCAGCAAATGCTATGAAATAAATTCTTAGATATGCATGCATCCCAAAAACAAAAACGAAAACAAGTACTCGGTAATTTTCCCCTCTCAACTAACCTACCGCCGCATCAGTCTCTGTGACCATAAACTCGCTATTTGTGGCTGCTGCGCACCCTCTGCGCCGCGCACTGCTTAAAAGCGTCGTTGTTGTTGCCGCGTCAATGCCGCTGGCTGTTTTGGGGCGCATTAAATTTAAAAGCTACTACCATTTTATTTTCCCATTAATTCATTTCTTTTGTGCGCATTTTTCGCGAATTGTGAAAATAAAATAGTTGAAAGAGAGGGAGAGGCGCACATAAAACCCGCTCACTATTAAGTAGAGGCAAGTTAAATAAAAACTATCATTGTATGCATGCAGATTTGCCGTTATCATAGTGCAAAGTTATGCTTGATTCTACTTATCGGTGCCACCTACTTGGCAGCGCAATCGTAAAATTATGTAGCATAGTTATGGGCGTTTAAGCCAAAATCGTAAAGATAGTGCTTACACATACATATACGCAACTTAAGTTGTAAAATTATGTGTCGGAATGTAAAATAAAATGTGTGAATTTATGCAGCACTCTGTGTGTTCAACATGAAAATACAAAAGCACCTCACGTCGCCGTACCTTTCGTTAGTGGCAACATAAAAACGACAAAATATAAAATGTGTATACAACAAAGTGCTAGCCCAAAGCCATTGGGGAGCTATTGGTAATAAACAAACTGCTTGTTGTTTGCAGCTTACCCCAGCTAAACTCACATCTATTACCCTAGTTGTGTGCCAAAAGTGATTAAATGCTCTTAATTAGCCATTTGCATAGCAACAGTCTGGTCTAATGGGAGAAAATAGTAATATTCAAGTGGTTTGGCTCGAACATGCGGTAAGCATGTCTTAGGCATGCGGTCGCTTTTGGTATTTAAGTAGTTTGTGGAGGACCCAGTATATGCATACAGTCTATATGTAAAATTATATGCAATGTGCTAGTGTTATATACACTTAAGTCGAAGAAATTCAGTAATTTAATGCTCGGCAAAAATATTGGATTAAGCACATAGTAAATATTTAGCAATTATAGTTGTCTTTGCTTTAAAGAGCATTTTCTAAGTATTTAATTAAAAATTCTGTAGGTACAAATGCCAATATCATAACTGATATTCAATTTCTAAGACAATACATGTCTTCATCTAATAACTTCATATTTTCTGCTGCAAAGTTAACAGGATGTAAAAGCAGGAAGAAACGAAGAGATATTGTTTTTTTCATAACTGTTACTTTCACACTATTAAACAAAAGCACTAGACCGAAAACTACTCTCCTCAATACCTATATTTCGTTCAAGTAAACAGAAATGACCATCCACTCAAATAGCAGAGCGGCGATACTAGCCTTGAAGTTATTCAAACTGCGGTCAAAGCTGGTCAAAGAGTGCCTAACCTCGCTATCAATAGCATCGAGTGTTCTTTGTGATAAATGATATGCGTGCCAGACCATAGTAGATTAGCAGGAAACTGTAAAGCTAATACACTACCAAGAAAACGCACACTAGAACCGCTATTAGCAGAATGGGAACGGGTTGTTCCGGGGCTTCGGTTCAGCATGGCCAGCGCTGGGCCACCAACGGTATATGCGTTGTCGCAAAAGCCTTTTGACACAATATTGATGGTAATACTCCCTAGTTTTTGGGCTTTTAACGCGCCATTGTCCTATTGGCATCCACGCAGTAAGGCTAGAAATCCCTCAAGATGCCATCTGCAGAAGCTGTATGAAGGAAAATGAGGAGGAACCAGCTCAACACTTCCTTCTTGACTGTCTCGCGTTCGGGAAGTCAAAACTTAAACATTTGCGAGTGCATACCCACCGAACTGTCGGAAATGGAGACTGGATTGTATTGATGTATTGACTATTAAGCGTTTTATTAATTTATAAGTTCGAACACAAGAACTCTTCTTTGTTATAGCAGTCCACGTGCGATCTTTGATCAGACATCCAAGCTAACCTAATCTAACAAAGTTGAAGGTTTTCCCTGATATATTTAAACTTTTCCGCTTCAGCTTAAATGTGGCAGGTTTTGTTAGTAATATAGTTACATGTGGCTTGGCGTTGTCCCAATGGAACACAATTCCTCTTTTATCGGCCATTACTGGACACTTTTGGGAAATTGCCTGCTTAAGTTTGTCCAATTGCTGACGGTACAAATCTAAAAAAAAGTCGCTTCAGATATAAATCAGTTATTTTGGGATTTACTAGCGATTAACAGAGCGAAACTCGATAAAAACAATTTTTTTTTTCGGAAACACGTGTGGTCCCTAAGAAGCGCGATTATTTTTGTGTCCAATTTAAATATTTTAAAGATTCGAACAGACTTTTGTTTAATATTAAGCTCTTGGGAAATCGAAACAGTGCTTGCGCCATGCTTATATGGTCGGAACATTAGGATAAAGGAAGAAAATAAGGTCGAATTTTCAATCAAATAGCAACACTTATTCAAATTTCAGAAATTTACAGAAATTATAATAACTGCACTTTCCAAGGGAATATAAGAAGATCAGGATTCTCTTGTTAGTACTTTTGAACATTATTATTGAATGCTACTGAGGTAAAAAACCAAATACAAATCCGGAGCAGTCCAGACCACATAGGTCAGACGTTGAAGTGACTATTTATAGTCGGTCCAAGGCACTGAAATTTCAAAACCAATAGAAGTATTGTAAAGTGCCGTGCATGCGTTGAGAAATCATAAATTTATTCTTAAATCGCAGAACTTTATCCAAATCTATTTCCAACAGTCCTTGGCCGTTGGTTATATTGTAAAGTTAACGGCTTCATTTTGTCAACGAATTTATTGGAAAACTTAATGAACAGGAAAGGAAAAGAAAAGGAGGATACTTTTCCTTCCTGCCAACTAATCAAACACTAACAAAATTTCTTACCATCAATGAAGAAAATATTAAAAGTGATGGGTGACAAGTTTTGCCAAGCGGAAATACTGCAGATATTTCTTTCTCTCTCTGAAACAACGTCAAAAGATTGAGAAATGTAAGGAGTATTTTGTATGCAAGTACGTAGCCTCTACTAGTTTACCAGAAATAGGTCTACCGTATGCTGGATCAGTATACCAGTTTTATGATAACTTTAAAGTAACCTTTTTATCATACCCACAACACCGTATTAATATATATCATAGAACTAAGTATTAAGTATTTAATCTAACCAAATTTGCCAAACTAAACGCAATTTAAAGCTCGACAACTCTTAGCGCAACATTTTCAAAGTAAATAAGGCAGCAGTTTATTTTGTTTTTGTTCTTTTCCAACAAAATCCTAACCGTAATTAAAAGTAATTATTTAAACATCGTCCTCGTAGAAAGTCCAAGTTTTGATGCTTCTGTTTATGAAAATATCTAATAAATTAGTGTGTGTTAAGAGAGCGCACACATACATACCATACACATAAAAGCTGATTGCCGTTTGCCTGCAACAACTAAAACCATTCCCACATATTACCGTTATCGCACAAGAGCAGTCAGCAAAAGGTGACGAGACCAAAAGCCATGAAAATTCAAACTATTTACACTGAAACGACCCCAGCTGAGTCAAACTTTTATTAAAGTATTTGCCATAGCACACACCGAAGCTAGCAACGACATATACTGCTGCTAGTATATAATCGTTTATATGTATATACTATATACGTATGTACATATGAGCGCTCAGAGCGGCGTCAGTCGTCATAATAACACATATAAATGCCATAATTATCTATTATAGCAAGAATATTAGAATTTCCGAAAAACGTTTCCTGTTCGCAAAATACTTAGGCACAGAGCCTTGGGATAATGCGAGCTTGCCTTGATAAGCAGGTTTTGGTTGAAAATGCTATATTTTTATGTTCGGTGTCGAGTAACTTATACGGAATATATGGCTGTTAGTTTGTATTATCCTTGTGAAGTGGTGAGTTAAATAAGATTTTGCATCTAGACACATATGTAGAGCCGCATCACTGAGCACCGATCTTAATTTTTGCCTGAAATTGGTAAGACACCGATCCAACCGGTTACCGACAGGGTGCTTTTCTAATGTTAGTATTGCAAACGAATCCATATATATATATTTTTTTTTTTTTTTTTCAAGCGAAGTTTGCGAAGTTCAAAAAGTTGCAATTGAAGTTTAGTAGGTTAATGACTACTTTCGCCATCTTGTTGAGATTATTTCAATGTCTTTTAAGGGAGATCATCGCAATTCATTGTAATGTTGAAGTAGAATTTCGATAGAACTAGCTATTTCTACGCCTTTCCATGATTAATATTTGTGTTCGAGGCTCATATAATTTGTATTATTTATAATATATAAATGATCAGCATGACGAGGTAAATCAATTTAGTCATGTCCATCTGCATGTCCATCAAAATTTGTCATAAATTACTATCTAAAGAATTTCTACAATGTGTGAAAAAAATTTTTACATCGGATCACTATATCATATAGCTGCCATACTAATCGGCCGTTCAGAATAAAGTTCTTGTATGAAATACTTTACTATTTGATTAGTTATCTTAACGAAATTCGGCATGGATTATTTTCTAAAGCATTGCTACAATGTCTGAAGAAATTTTTCAGATCGGACAACTATATCATATAGCTGTCATACCAATCGAACGATCGAAATGAAGTTTTTCTTAGGTAAACTTTTTTATTTGACCAGATATCTTCACAAAATTTGCCAACGATTATTATCTATAGCATTTTTATACTATCCTAAAATATATTTTCCTGATGGGATCACTATATCATATAGCTTCCATACAAATCAATATTATATACCCACCAAATCTAGTTTATCCAAACCTTTTACCATATAAATAATTAAAACTCTTCAATTCTATTATATTAACTTCAAGCAGGAACTTTTACTTATTTTACTCGCTTATCATTTTTGTTTGTCGATGACTTTTGTGCTATCGCCATTACTTTGATTACTTACTAACATAATCTTTATACAAAATAGCTCACAAAAGCAGTTTTTGGAGAAGCAATAAGAAGAATATGTGGCAAAGCGTACTAAATATCCCTTGAGTGTGTGAGAGATAAGAGACTCGAAGTGATAAAAACTATTTAATCAAACGCAATAGTCAAGGTGTAGCAAGTGTGTGACAACTAGTTCATTGAGCCTGAGTTCCAAACCCAAAAAAAGCTAAATAAATATGTCAAGTTTTTTAGACAACAATACTCTTTGATATGGAAACAATAATACTCTTGATATGAATCAACTTCACCAGCGGGTTATCTGTTAATATAACAAAACTCGGAGTAAAAGCCCGGCCTAAACCCGTCGTTGTACAAAATGTGTACTTCCTCAAGTACACGCAATCATATTTTTACAAATATACGCAAGATTATATACATATGAAACCACACGTGATTGCGCACGTCTAAGTTACTTATAAATTTCCCGACCTAACCAAACTTTTTCGATTCCAAGACAACCAACAATGACGACTACGCCCCACCGCACGCTCTATTATAATAAAATAATAAGATTTAAGCGCAAAAGAGTAAAAGTCATGCTCAAACACTTGGCTAAAGAAATCACAAAGTAGACGCATACAAAACGACACACACACATATATATATATTTATATTAATATACCATTTCTACCCAATATTACGACACACATATTCGCAGTAGAATAGAAACAGTGTTGTTGTTGGTTTAGTTGGGAGTCAAGTTTCATGCAGAATTGGTGGGGTTATGTCACAAACTCTGTAAGAATTAGGCAATTTAAAGCGTGGCAAGGTGCAAGTCAGCGCCACAGCACATGTGCAGGTGTGTATGTGTGACGTCTAGGAATTTGTATCGTGGTGCTCAGCAGCTTAAGTTTGTATATGTGTGCATAGAGCAAGTGGGTGAAAACCGAGCAAACTTGCCAAATAATGTTTGGTATTAAATTTTTATCATTTGTCTTCGGTGATTGTGGCTGTGAACGGGTGTGTCTGTGTGTACGGATATACACCTGTGTGTTTGCCGCTGTTCACCTGTGTGCGTGCGCAGCTGACGATTATGCAGGCGTGTGGAATTAAATAAATTCTCAAACTTTTCATGCACGTAGAACCAAGTCTACTTTACGGCGCACACATACAACTCAGCTACTGAATATAGAAGCAACGATTGAAATACATACATACCTACATATACGCGTACGGCGGCACACTTCTTATGGCATCACGTGGCATAACCACATTTTCGTGTTAAGCTAAGCTCACGTGATTTTACGCAACGCCACCTTGCATTTCGCCAAATCACGTGCGTTCGCATGCTTTGCATACCTCCCAGCGCCATAACTAAAAAGCAGCAGCAGCAGCGACAGTGGCAGCGCCAGCTTAAAGCTCAGCACTCAGCTGCATTTCAATATTTCAGCACTTTCATTTATTTTCTAAGTTTTGAAGCGCGCCTGCAGCTGCTGCTTCTTTACGCAAGCGCGCCGCAATTAAACAAGTGTGCGCTGTGTTGCGCTGCTAAAGCGCCTAAGAGTAAAAACTCTTAAACTCTGGAGCTATTTTAAGCTCATTGCGCTATTATTATGTGGGATTAATGTGATGCGGCAACATAATTATAGCCTGAGAAAACGAAGTTAATTACGCAGACAAAAATAATTCGTTTGCACCCACACACAAGCGCTTTGTAGTACGTATCGTTAATCATTTGCAAGCGTAATAAGTGTAGTATTTACTTTTCACTAATTAAAGGTCGAGGCGTTGCTAAGTTTTTTGCTTGCAGCTTTGAGAGAATACCGGCTTATAGCAGAGTAATGGCAAAATTATTAAAGTAAGCGAGGAAAGCTTAGAATTAAAGCCCACACACACCAGCATAGTCACGCATACACACTTACATACACCTAGAAGTATATCTTCTGTTAGTAATAATACACCTTAACGTTTCCTGAATTGTGGCAAAAACTTCAGTTTATAAATTCTGTACGCACATCCGTGCCTATATGTAGAAATAAGTACCTAGTGGCTGTATGTAATAAACTATCTATATTTACACATCCGTATCCAATTTTCCAGTTGCCAAATCAACGCCTTCAACGACAGACCCTGTTGGCCGCTGTCTAACCCTTGTGACCTTTCTAATTAAACTGATTAACTCTCTTGGCTGGACATTGTTGAAGACAGCGCCCAAGGCGGCGCTGCGGTTGAAGGTTTGGCAGCCAACTGTGATATCAAAAAGAAAATATGTGCTGTATATACCACACATAAACAACAACAAAACCAAATATATGCTTATGTAATATATAGGTATTTGGAACAACTCAATACTTCGCTTCGCCGCTGTCAGTCCGCATCAGCAAAGGTCAATTCTAGGAATGAATGTTGCTAACGAGTGTTTGACTAGTTGGATGTGTGTGTGTGTGTGAGTGTGAAAGCGTTGAAACGGTTAGCTGTTTAAATTTGCTGCTTACTATGTTGTTGAGTTGTTACACATTCACCACACTCACCATTGATGTTGAAAAAGGGTATAAAAGTATATGGTCGTAACTTGCCAAGCGTTTGTTTACTCCACTATTTGTTGGTTAGTTACAATAAATGAATGTCATGTCCTGTTTGTTGGCGCGTTCGAGCGTAATGATTTTCTCTTTCTACTTCGCTTATTTTGCTTTGCACAATTTTATCCTTTTTCCATGTTTTATTGCTTCATTGTTCTTGGCGCTTTCTTTAATTTTTCTTAATGTTGCTGATATGTGGGTCAACGCTGAAACGCTTAAATTCCAGCATTTAATGTTGGGTTATTAAAGGAAAAGACATTTCACCGAATTTACGTCATTACTTACACACTTAAATTTGTTGTTCTTTAGTACTAAAATAATCTCCTTCCATTTATTGATTGCTTCGTTTAATTTTCATTCGGTTTATAATTACTTTTGAAATAACTTCTGCTCATACAAGAAGTATTTTTAGTTAAAAATCACGACATTTGTTTTTTACTGCTGCAAAAGTTTAGTGCAAATTAGATAATCTCACGTAGTTAATGGAAAACGAACGAACTCGGAAGTCACAAATAAATATGATAACGTAATAGGGAAGGATGGAGCCATGTGTAGAAGGAAAGTTCTCTCAGCGGCATTCACTTGAAGAGAAGCCAGAAACGATTTTTTTACATAAAAACAAAAAAAGATCCGCTTCAAGGTAATCTAGTCTCCAGTCTAGTCTGATATAAATCCAAAGCGGAATAATTCTTGCCAACAGGCGATATTTTGGACTGAGTAGGCAATTGGGAAGTAAAATCCTCTCTCAGCGAACAAAGACCAAACTCTACAAGTCGCTTAAAGTTGGAAAAGAATGGTGGTAGACTGATTATAGCAACCCTCCACATCATTTTTGTCGTACGATTTATCCTTTGCTTCCAAATAGACCTCAGTTTAGACGATCACCTCTTTATTCGACGAGCATTGTTTCGCAGCGAGCATTTTTTTGTGATCTGACAACGAGAAATAGCCGCTGGGGGCCGAAACTGAAGAATATGGTGGATGCGGAAGCAATTCGAAGCCCAATTCGCAGATTTTTGCAATCGTTTTCGCTGGCTTGTAACGCATTGCTTTGGCTTGGTTACACAGTACTTTGTGTTTTTCAAATGCGGTCGTTTTAAGCGGTGTAGTTCTTTAAACGAACGAATAGCGCTGTTTCATTATTTTTCAAGATAGTTAATTAAAATTAATACATCCGCATTCCAAAATACAAATGCCATAAACTTGAAAACGTACTGTTGCGTTTTTTCATGCTTTGGAGCTGATTCACTGTGTTCAATCCACTCGGATGCCTGTCGATTGGACCTCGGATTAAAATAACGCAGCCATGTTTCATCCATTGTCACATATTTATGCAAAAACTCGGGTTGATTACACTTGAACATCTCCAAACACTGCTCCAAATCACCAACTCATCGTGATTTTTGGTCAACAGTGAGCTCGCGTAACACCCACTTTGCACAGAGCTTTCTCATATCCATATGTTCGTGATTGATATGATAATACATTCAGTTAATATCCTTAAGGCTTTCATCAGTAATAATCTCTTTGGACTTCCACTGCATACTGATTCTTGATGACTGATTTTCCTGTGGAGTGCCCGAAAACTCGTCATCAACCCAAGTTTTCACTTCAACTGTACTATGTCATTTTACATGACTCAAAATTATATAATTTTCAATATAATGATCCAACAGCTGTCAAGTGTATACACGCTTCCTTCGTAGGTTGGGGCTTACTAAGTACTAAGAATCATATGGATTTTATTCTAGTAACCCCATCTACGTGTCAGGCCTTTGTCAATTTACCTATTATTCTCTTATAGTTAAGATATAGTCATTGTGTAAATTGTTGCAGAAAATTTTCCTTCCTCACATATATTTTACATCGTTCACTTCAAAGCCAATCGTAATAGGGAACAATAAATTTTGAGTTTGATGCTGTCAAACATCATTGTTAGTTGACTCTCAAGGTAAATACATATTTCCTTTTTGATAGAAGGTTATTAAAAGGGGAAAAAGATCTGGCTGCATACTTCCGTGTTGGTGTTTAAATCTTGAGAGCAATGACATCTGCAGTGGAGGTGTAGGCTCCTAAAAATATAATATGTCTAACCAAAACTCATGACATATCAGACGGTCGTAAAACTTTCATCATTACTTCTTCATCTTCATCATTACTGTCAAATCTATTTAAGAAGGTGGTGTGAAAATTACAAGTGCTTCGATCCAGCCAAAAGAAATCAGACACTAGGAATACCTTACACCTCAGATACGAAATTTTCGCTAGAGATAAATTATAAGTTCATGTCTTTGATTCTATTATTTATGGAGTCCTGACATTGATCTTATTAAGTGTTGTAAGCTGCTAGAAATCCCCAAGGCATAAAGTCAGTCGTTGTAAGAGTTTTAAGCATTACCTTCCTGGAACTGTGCGGTTTAGAAGCACCACCATTTATTCCAAATCTAAGAAAAAATACTGAAAATTCAAAACTCCAAACAAACTACCATTAAATGCTAAAAAAAATCACGGGTAATTAATTTGAAACCCGCAAAGTACTGCTAGGAAAGTATAAGCGCAGAGCGCAGAAAAAGAAGGTGGAAAAGTGGAAAAATACTTTGATGTTTTCTTGATTTTGAAATGTGAACATAAATAAAAATGCAATATTTCATGAATAACCAAATCGGTTGATCGTAATCAGACTTATCACAAAAAGCACAAAAATTATCGTTTCAGCTAATTCATCATAATATATCTTAATTGGTTGTGCAGGATAAAATTCTAAATTATAAATGAGCCATCACTAGTTAAAAAAAAAATTAATTGTCCAAGGAAATTACATGCAGTTAGCTTCAACTTATCAAAAGCAAATGTCAAGCAATTAAAAAACACGCTTTCACGCAACCATGGCGACGCCACACACACATAAACACACAAACTTACGGCACAGAAAAAGCAACGCACACGCGAATCGAAGAAATTTATGATAAACTAATGCCAACCATCGACAGCAACACCATCAATGTCCACAGCGAATATAATGGATAACACATGGAGAGAGTGAGCAGAACGAATGGTTTCCATGCGGACAAGACACAGCGTCAGCTTAAAAGGATCACGCCTGCATTATCCCTAATGGCACATAATTATTTTATCAATTCAAGAGAAAATAATTCGTTCATTGAACAAACTATGCGGCCGACATTTTCGCCAGCAGAGCACCGCGCGCCGCTGTGGCATGACAACGCGGCAAAGACGTTAGTTTGTAGTTGGCTTTGAATGGCGGTTGAAATGTAAAGGCGGAAGCAAAAGAACGCCATGAATAATATAAATTGTAAATTGAGCTGGAATAAAGAAGAATTCAGGCAACAACAAAAAAGTGGAGCGCACTGACAAGGCAAGAATGGCAGCGAATAGTGCTGCACCGCGACGTATTGCCAGCGCGCTGTCGCAGCAAAAAAGTCAGAGCAACACACAAAAACAACAATTCGAACTTGCTTTGAATATCGAGTTATGCGAACTTTCGCGCCACCAAACCGAGCGGAACTGCACAACTGGCAGCGCAGCAAGGCGCCAGCGCCTGAAGATATGCAACGAATACCACAATGTGGAAAACTCAATTGCAGCCAGAGACAATAATGCCAACAGCAGCGCAGTTGTTGAGATAAAAACCATAACGGAATAATTTGCCAAGGCAGATGAAGTTATACCGAAAAAAATAAATGAATAACAAAAAAGCGCTGCCAAAGGATTGCGAAAGTTGCATGAAAAAGCATTTTACCCGTTATTGGCAAAGAATGACGCTAACCGCAAATAAAATTGTAAAAGTTGTGCGAATTGTTGGCTATTATACATAAATACACATACATACATAATGCAAGAGCCTGGGCGGCGTGAACAAGTCAATGTGTAAGGCAAGCGGAAAATGTCGTAAGGCGCGCGCTTGGCGCCACAAATATGCGCGCTATGTAAATGCACAGCTGGGCGCGCGGGCCAACGTCGGAGACAATTGCAGGACAAGGCGATTAGTTAGGGCGCAAAGCACGCCCAGCGCCTGGTCGGTTAGTTAGTAGGTAGGCGAACGCGCCGCATTAGTTATGCAGTGAATGCGCCGCTGAACCAAGCGAGCTGGCGACTTTACACAAAGCGAGTGACACTAATCGAATCTAAGAAGTAGAAGCATTGCACTACTTTATATCCCTTCACGGGGTTTTTTTCCAGGAAAGCTTATAAATAGTGCGCTGTTAGTTCCAACAGGCGCGAAAAGTTTTTTGCTTCCGAAGCCAAATATGCGCGGTGAAATTTCAGAATATTATTTAAATATGCCACGCGCATTCTTTAGCAAAATTCTCACCGTGAAAAATATAGCGGTTAATGTTTCGTGGAAACAACTTTCCCCATTTGTTGTGAATAATGCAATTTAAATGTGCGCCTTTCATGACCAGCGACCATTGAGCATCAGCGTGGCCACGCACTGACTCTCAACATATTTTAAAGAAATTAATTCTTTTCCACTTTTTTGCCGCGTATGCGACATTTTACGAGCAATTGCGGTTGTAGCACACACACACATAACTAATGTGACTTGCTTAAATGGCGGCGCGTGCGTTTAAGTTCTCATTTCCGTAGACATCGCGTCGCTTCCGTGAAATTGTCATTGTGTGATCTACTTCAGCAGATGGCAATGTGCGCTTAGCTTTGCTGCTGCTGTTGTTGTTGTCTTTGCCTTAATGCCTTAATGCGGTTAAAGGACATTAAACACATTAAGATTTAATCAGTAAGTGACTTAAAGTACAAACGTGCACGATATAAGCATTTAAGTTGTCGCCGTTTCTAATGAAATCATAAAGCAAAATGGTCAAAGAGACTTAGAAAGTGATATTGGTGGGAGTGAGCGTAGATTCTAAAGGCGGATGTGATATTTTCTTGCCTTCAACTATATTTCTTAAATTTTTTTTTTTGCATAACAACTGCTACTTCAGTGTCTTACACAGAATAGTCAAGGTGTCGTGGAAGGCAGTTGGAGCGCAAACCAGAAAGAATTTTCAGGCATATCATGCAGCATCTAGTCAGGGGTTGTCTACAGTTCGATTTGTCTCAAGAGATCTAAAGAGAGCGAAAGACTAACAGAGGCACTGAAACTGAGGTCGTTTGACGGCTCTTGAAAAGTTGCTGAATCCATTTTCTTCCCTTTTATTAACATTCAGCAATTGATGAGTGTGTCATTGCTACGGAATTTCTGAATTTCAGAGGATATCTACTAAGCAGAAGGCTTCTAGATGATAGGGTCAGATGTAGGTGGCAAGACCGTTAAGACAATAGTGACTTATGAGTACATTCGGGACGTTGGGTTTCTTGAGGATAAACCAGACTTCAGATTTTGTCTGAGTATGTGTTTTTTGCTTACGGTGCATGGATCTCTGAATATATTTTTGCACCAGCGACACCTATCTGATAAGTCAGATTGCGTTATTCTGCGGGGGTAGAGGACTGGGTGCATATAATTGCAGAATACCCGATGTACACTGACCTTAGGAATCTGGGTGATATGGGGATTAGCTGGACTCGTGGATGTTTAGATATTACCGCTGTGATCTCCACTAGTCGGAATACCGAACAGTTGCGAAGGTGATTAACAGAGAATTAGGGTCAGCTTCTTGTGTGAATGGTGTGTGCGTGTAATGTGTGTGGGATCCAAACACCGGTCCCCACTCCAGAGCAGCAGTATGGATGCACAACTGGTACTATTTTCGGCTACAAGTTCTGGCCGGAAACTTAACTCTGGTACGACGGGGAGCAGGAGCTCTTAGAGTCCGCTTCAAGTGGTTCATGTGGACTGGAAAGTCCGTGGTAGTTGAGGTTAAAACCCGTATGCGGGAAAACGGACAATTGTCAGTTGAATATGGAGTTGCATTGCAATCGGATGCCGAACCCAAAGTACGGCAGAGGTTTTAGATGCACCCAGTACCCTACCAAAGTGATTGGTGTCCACTATTCCACACTGCCAATTGATATTGAAAATGCTTGGCATTTTTAGGTAGCCGGTAAACGCATTGATTTGATCTGCTGTGCTTTTGGAAGCCGTGGGGTAAGGCTATCGTTGGCAGATACCCACCTTAAACAACAAACGTTGTTCAGTAACTGAAAAAACCTATGGGAACTTGAGGTGAACCGAAATAAATTGAACATTCAGTCTGTTTGTCTCCAAATACACCCGTATTGCTCGAGTATTTGTAAGAAAACTAAGAAAAACAGATACTAGAAATAACTTACCCCGCAGCTTCGAGGTTCCTTATGAGATAAAATGAACATTTTACCTTTGAGTCCATGATTTATGGAGTCATGATCTTCGTCGTATTATATCCTATGAGATTGATGTGTACTCCCTTGAGATGTATGAAAGAGTTGAGCCTATCGGAGAATGCATCAGACCAACATAAACTTGGCTGCAACCGAATCAAACAGTAAGTTTAGTGTGTTTGTCACCAAACCATCTAAACAAACTTAGCTGCAAATAATAAATAAACTATAAGCGCCAGCTTCCCCTCGGTAAATAAGTTAAAACTTTGACTTAGAGATTTATGGAGCCGGGACTTTGACCTTTTGAAATCTTTTGAGGTCATAATTCGTTCGTTTGAAGCTCAAATATAATCCACACCACCTGCTACTATCGAGTATATTTTTAGCAACCTCATAAGCCATCAGAGTAATAAAGACTTTTTCCAAACCGAATCAAAATAAAAGGTCATCATTTTTTGTTATCCGGTAATCCCGTAACTGTCCTACAGGTACTGAAACAAGTTGTTGCTACTTAATCAATTTTGAACAGCTTAGCTTATAATCTTAAGAATAGCTTCAAATACAGATTCGTAGTCCACAGTACTACGCTCGGTAGCTAAAATAAAACTTATAGAGTTTAGTTCAATAGATACAGGAGTCGTTATCGTTATGAATGCATATAGGACTCTCAAACAGCCTACTATTGCACTCATTTTTCTCATTTGTCATTGGCTTTAAAACGCTAGCTCAAAAATAAGTTTTTCAGCTGCCTCCTAGAATTCCCCAAAGCATGAAGCCACTCACTTTAAACCCAACCACCATGGAACTGTGCGGCTCAGAAGCACCCCCATTTATTTCAAATGTGAGGAAAAGTGCGGATGTTATATAAAAGAGCAAAAAAAAAAAAAACAGAAAAACTCCAAACAAACTACCATTAAATGCCAAATAAATGACAGGTAATAAATATGAAAACCACAAAGTTCTGCTCGAAAAGTATGAGCGCAAGCAGAAATGGTGCATCCTTCATCAGCACCTTTGGCTTCAATAAAATTTATGCCCAATTTACGTGTATGTAAATACACACTCGTCTTAAATGCATAGTTTCCGAATCATTATTGCCTAATATTGCGAGCGTATGCCGCGCAGCTGTTCACCATTATTGGCAATTATTTGCAAAAAATGCTCATCCGTACACTCGTGTTCATAACTTTTGCTTGGCTGTCAAAAATCGTGTGTGATTTATGCGCTGTGACACTCTGTACCGCGGCACGCTAAACGCCAGCGCCATGTACTGTTTATTTATTTATATATTTGCGATTTTGGCTCGGCAAAATTTTTCGCACTCTCCTATTTTATAATCCTTTTGCTGCTGACGTTTCACATGTCAAAAAAAGGAAATTTATTGGCTATTAGTTGAAGCAAAAGTTGGCATGTGTTGAAGGATTTTATGACTTTTGCACCCGTACTGTTATTTCCGACTAACGGTGCAAATATTGACGATAACTGCGTATACGACAATGAGATGAAATGACTTTGGGGAATATACTATACATTTATATATATATATATATATATATGCGTACATCTGTTGAAAATATGGCAGCATGAGCGCCATTTTCTTAATGAGTTGAAAGCTAACAGTGCTCTCAAAGTAGGAGATCTTGCTCAAAAATATAAATATGCCACAATATTTTTTTATTTCTTCAAATTTGTAAGATTTTAAATAATCTATCTACTTAAATAATTTTTTTGTATTTTCTTAAGAAGCTTTACCCACTGTATATTAATTCGTTTCAAAAAATTCCAAATCGTTTTTGAAGTATATTGGTCGAGAGAAGAACGAAACTGGAGTAATTTAAGCCCTGTGTTTGAACTGAAAACCCTGAATATCATGTTTTTACTACTCTTAATAAGTATAAGGTGCGTTCCAAAGTAAACAGGACTTTTGAATCTAGCACCCTCTGGAGATCGATTAGTGCGTTAGAATTTTTGTCCAATGAAAATTTCATGACATTTCATAGATTGGAAGTAAAGTTATTGCATTTTAAGTGTCAGTATGTTTGTATTATCGGTGAGAAAATGAGCTTCGAACAAAGAGCCAGCATTAAATTTTACTTTAAAATTGGTAAAACTTTTACCGAAACGTTTCAATTGATGAAATAAGTATATGGCGATGATTGTCTACGATGAAAATATCTTCTTTTTAAACAATTTTATGGTTACAAAAATGCACCTGTAAAGGGCATTAGACCTTCGGTAAGCCCGAAGTTCACTTTTTCCAAATAGACTATATCATGCCAAGGTTAGAATACAGTAGTTACTTTCGGGTCAGGATTCCCTTTAGGCCTGAATGGAAGAGTTATAGTAATGGAGCTTAATACTACTTTCCTCTATACGGACGGGTCTAAAATCGAATACGGAGTAGAGGCGAACATACACCCAACTATCACGACATCTTTATTTCTATTCCCCTACCAAAGTCTACCTTCCACTTTAAGTAGGAAGTAGTAGGTTTAGAGAAGACCTAGGAAGTTCAATTGAATAACTACATTAGGATTCAGAAAGCACCATTTATACGGACATCCAAGCTGTATTATTTGCTTTGTCGACGCCACCGATTAATTTCAACAACTGCAGGAAGACTTTAAGTTCACTGGCAGATCAATTCCGTGTCCAAACATTTTCGGCAACGAAAAGGCAAGCGAGTTGGCAAAACTAAGAGCTCTTTACATGAGTCCGAGGTGGTACCAATATTGCCTTTTGCATAATTAGCTGAGAATAGATGGAACACAAGAACAAGCTGTAGAAAAATGAAGCAGATATGGTCTAAATATGATAGGGTTAGAACCAAAGACGAACTGTCTGGATCCAAAAGTGGCATATAAAGGCTTACAGTCTTTTCAAAATGCCGCATCTAGCACTAATTGAGCTCATGGTGGCACCACTTTTACCAATGCTCTCTAAATGTAAGACAACCGCTGACCGATTCATGAAAGCTGAAACTCACTAACTATGAAATTTATTCTGAGCATTCGAGACTTGAGTTCATGTTCGGTTCGGAAACTAGTCGCCGCTCTACAAATAGATAGTAGATAGCGCGAAAGTTTTATCAATTTCAATAGAATTCACCCACAACCATACAAGCTCTGGAAAATCATTACATTATATTCAGTTCGTTTAACAACATTTTTTCACAATATGCTAACACTTTTTAGTAGAAATTTTAATTGCCTGATTGAACAATTAAAAAATTGTAACCCTCTCCGGCAGAAATTTTAATAAAATCGATGCGGTGTAATTGAGACGAATTGGTATTTTTCTAGTTGAACATTTTTAATTCATTGTTTAATGCAAAAATTGCCAAAAATATATTTTTTAAAACAAAAGTGTATTGAATAATGAAACATGGAAATATTTACTTCACCATGGGCAATAATTTAATTAAGGTTTCAGCAGTTTGAGAATTTATTTGAATTGTTCTTTGAAAATTTCCGCTCATTGGTTTTAAAACAAATTTCCAACTAGAAAACATATATATTTTGTTGAGCAATTCATTACGCTTTAGCTAACTGTAAAACTAAAATAAATAATGAATTTTCCAGTTGAAAAAAAAAATTTTTTTTTTTTGAAGTTCTCAAAGGTTTCATGCATATAAATATGTTTTATATATTATTTGTAGGTATTATGTATGAAAGTTTTGGTATATATGTACATATACTATATATCATATTTCTATTTATCATGCATTTGTTTGTCGTGGCGTGGCATGACGACTAGCGTATGAATAAATTTTTATTTAAATGCATAAATTATTGCTGTATTAGTGAGCTTTGATATGTCTGCAAGCCAAGCAATTATGCAATCAAATAGTTAGCAGAGCATTTCACGCATTTAAATGCAAATGAATAAAATTGAGAGATAAATAAGCGCTTCACGTGCTCATACTACATATGTACAAAATAAACCTAACTGTATTTATGTAGAGAGAATTTTTTTCGACACAGTACACTCGAATTGCTTCAAATGAAATTAAAAAAAAATTCGCCCGAAATAAAAATATTTGCAACTTTATTATTTCTAGCACACAAGCTCAATATCCGCAAGTGTGAAAGAAAATATTTTTAAATATTAAAATATGAAATATATACATATTTATACATATATGTATGTACGTGTGTATTTTTTAAATCATAAAATTCCCATATTTTGTTTAATAAATATTATTAAGACAGGAAAACATGAAATTTCGTACAGTTATAAATTAGATTTTGTGGTAGATATACACATATGTATATGTGAATGTGTGTGTGAATTTTTTTCATCATTCATTGAACAGTTGTGTGAACCCTCAGTGTTTTGGGCATGCAAATTTGTATAGAAATACATATTGTCTATGTGTGTGTGTGAGCGAAAGTAATAAATAGAAAATCTTTGTTAGACAATGAATTGCATCAGCAGGGAGGAAAATATGCGCAATTAGATATGAAAAAAAATATATTTTAGGCTATTTTAATGAATATAATACATGCTAAAGCGTTTACTGCTGAATATTTGATTTTGCAAATGAAATTTTTTAAGTCCTGGTTGTAAAATCATGCACCTGTAACGAAAATATGTGAGAAATAATTGTAATGGAAGGAAAGGAAGGAATTTATTTTCGGTATCTTTCAGCAATATATAAAAAGTTATAAGGTAAAGTAATATAGGCTTGCGAAAGCTTACAGCTGACAATAAGCTCGGAAGAGGGTTGTCAGCTAGACAAAAATATAAATAAATAATAAATAGTGAAGCTTAACATGATATTACAATATGTATAACAGATATAAATAAGTTTCAAATAGTTTAGTGTGGACAACGTTGCCACTTGTCTGTTTTTTTTACTAAATTAGGATAATAAAATGAATATAACGCTTAAAAATGTACTAACTAACTTGCTTACCAAAAGATAACATTGAGTTTCCATATGGAAAATATTTTTGAAAAAAGGTTGCCACCTGTTTACTTTTTTTATTAATCTTTGAATGTTATAACTAAATTGTTTAACATTAGATAGACTGAAATTCCACGTGAAAAATATTTTTTTGAAAAAAAGGTTGCCAGTTGCTTAATTTTTTTTTTTTTTTTTTGTAATTACGTTAACAAAATCAATATTACATTTGAAACTGCGCTAACTAACTAGTCTAAATTAAGATAACAGTGAGTGAGACTCCATTTGGAATATATTTTTGCAGAAGGTTGCCACCTACTTAAAGAGTTGATTTCAATTTATCCCACGCCCACAAAGTGTAATTAACGAAAACTAAATAAAGTGCCTTATTTTGCAACCGGAAGAGAGATAGGTACGCCCACCTGAAAGTACTATTTTACCAATTTCAACCTGATTTGATATGTGTGTTGTCCAAATATCTTTATTATACATTGTGGAAGTTGGCGAAATCGGATGAAAACTATGTCCACTTTCCATATAACAAAATTTTAAATTCCATCTTATTCTCACCCTTTACAGCGCTTTACTTTATTTTGGCATCATGCTCAGTGTTAAAAAGGAGTAACACTGACACTGTCCAACCTGGAGAAAACGGAACCAACATCGCGATTGTTTTGGCCAATGATATCTACTTGTATGTCACGTCAGCAGTTGTACACTCTTATAAAAGATTGTGCCGTCCCGAATCTGCTCTAAAGCTCGAATTATTTTCTCCAGCAAGAAAGAGAGTCGCCTTGTCTGAAACCTCCTTTGGTATCGAAGGGTTCGGAGAGGTCTTTTCCGATCCTGACGAAGCTTTTGGTATTGTTCAACGTCAGTTTACTCAGTTTGCTGACTGACAGTTTAATTTAAATGCCAAAAAACTAAAAAAAAGATTTTTGACGGGATGCTAATAATATTATTACATTTCTTCAGAACTATGCTTAAACTCATGTACTATACATATATTTGTATAAAGAGAAAGACAAAGCAGAATCCTTAGTAAATTTGCAGCTCTTGTTGAAGTTTTTCCACATAAATTATTCACAGCAGTCCTCAAGCTCATGCCATAAATGCTTAGTTTTGTATGAAATGCATAAAATACCTCAATGTAGACACTTTTCGCACTCACGTTAACTTTAAAGACAATACAAAATTTCATACGGATTATGAGTTATCCTTGAGCTCAAATGAGATTAAAGGTCACTAAAGAGTATTGTATATACTTAACTTTTAGCTATTTCCAAATATTATATGTGATGACAGCATTCTTATAATAAAAATTTTGCTTTGAAAAACAAAACCTTAAAATTACAAAAAAAAAAATAAAAAATATTTAAAGTGTTCATATTTCTAAAATATTGTCTGACTATACTTTCCAACGCTTCCGCTCGAACCCAGCGCCACCTTACTTGCTTTATTTATAGTCTGCCGTTTGCCATAAATATGTTTGTACACAAGTTTCTGTGTAAAACTGCATGTAAATACTATATAATAGCGGTCTGAGTTTTTTGTTGTCCATGCAAATTCACCCACAAAATCTACACGCATATTTATTTTGACATTTACTTGCAACTCGTTGATAATAAAATGCATAAAATTTAATAATTCATATACGTTCGTGCCACATACAGACGCAACAGCGCAGTGGAGGCCATGTATTTGTGTGTTAAGCGAAATTAGACTGTAAAATGAAATTAAAGTTATGCTGTCCGCATATTTATGGCACATACTGTGCGTATTTTTTTCTTTTTCTTTTTTCTGTTGACTCTCATGATTTTAGTTATCAGCAAAATGCAAATTTTTTCGAGTTATTTGAATTTTATGAATATGTATAAAATAAATATTAGTAAATATTTGCAGAACATTACAAAACGTCGATTTCATGCATTTACTGCAGTTACTGAGCGTAAAAGAGGGTAAAAAATTGCCATGAATATAAAAATTTTTTACGTTAAAAGAAACCTAACCTCAAACTCAAATCGTTACAATGTAAATTTTTGCTTGAAAATTAAAATGTTTGAGAATATAATGGGATTAGTTACGAAAAATGGCAAGCGAAGTTAAGCGATTGGTAAAATATACTAAATTGCAGAAGCAAAAATAACCTCAAACTGAAGAGATTGCAAAGTATTCGCTTGAAAATCAAAATATTTGAGCACTCAAAGGCATATCCGAAATGGCTGAATCGTTTGGCTTGCAAATTTCACACGACAATAATTAAACATTTTGCCTAGTTCTTCGATCATAAACTGTATTCATCTATAACAAGTAAGGAAGGGCTATGTTCGGGTGCAACTTGCAAAAATTAAAGCCAGGCAAATACTTTAAGGTGTAAAACGTGACCCAGAGGATCGAAATCCAAGCAATATATAAAATATATATATACATATATGAGTTGGGGAAGTATCGACCCGATTTATCTATCACATACTAAAAAACCAATCACATAGAGTAAAGTCAGCCGTGTGTTCGAATATCCTGAAATTAGTTATACAGGGGCTAGGTCAAGCTTTCACTCAAATTTATCTATTTTAGGCACAAAAATTAAATATTATGAGTAAAACACGCTCTCTGATTTCAGTGAAATAGCTCAAATATTGGCCGATATATGAAGTACAAAAGCCAAATTATTTTTTTCCTGAATGTTAATGCTTTGCACAGCTTATTAAATAATTTATGTCCGCAACACCAAATGTAAACAATATATATGACAAACATTCACAGACCAACAAGCACAGTTGAACTCCTTTCAGCCAATATTATTAAAAAGCGCAGCAATAATCCCAAAAAAATTAACTTAAATTTTTATATATCTTTCCCCGCATATGATAGTTTATGGCATTATAAATTAATGTCTGCCTGTCTGTATTGCATTTCGTCGGCGGCTTAAAAAGTGTTAATCCACACTACGTTTCCTTTTTTGAGCAATTTTATTACAAAATGCCACAATTTAATGTTACAGCTCTCCTGCCCATTAGGTCGTTGTGAACATTTGCCATTTGTCAGTGAAGATGGCTCTCTCTCTCCCTCACACATAAAAATGCACACACACTTCGTTGGTTGGACGTGGCACTTTAAGCGCAACTTGACGATTGCTTCGAGTGCTTTCAAAATAAATTAAAAATAACTCATTCTAAATGTATATGTGGATCAAGTTGTTATTGTAGAAATATGCATTTGCTTTGCTGCACATTAATTTATTTTTTTTCAAGTGGAATATGAGTTGTTTTAAGTACACTCGAGTAATTTATGTGTTGAAATGCAATTCAAAGGACTTTTTGTGAGTAGTCACGCTTTGTGGTGAGTTATCTGGTGATTTCGCTATTGACTCGTTTATATTTCCAAGTAGATAATACCGCTATGAGCAAAAATAGTAAAACTTTGTTCATAATTTTAAAATTCTTAATTTATTCTATAAACTCTATGTAAGAGGTACTACTATTGACATGACGGTCGTATGGAATTTGGAGTGCACTAAATCTCGATAATCGACAATAATATGTGACATATAACACTGATGCCACTGACAGTCATACCAACCTAGAAAAAAAAATTTCGACAAATGGGTTTTCTCATGAAATTTTAATAAAAAGGGCTTACTATTTTTTGCCACGGTATGAATAGTATAGAAAGTAGTATTTCATGCCATTTATGAGTATGCTATTTTTTATGATTTTATTTAATGAACATTATTTAACCAATTCCGGCAGTAATATAAAATTATGTTCAAACCAAAATTCAAATGGTATGTTACATCGATTTTACAATTTTATATTCTCTACTAACCCTCCAAAGAAACACACCAACGATCGCCTAAAAGTATGTTGTCCAAATTGTAAGGTCATACATATCAAGTAAGCAGTCTAGTTACTATAATTGAGAGAGCTATCAAAACAATGCCTTCTCTTTATGTATCCGCTGATAATGCAGTATGTGAGCACAGAAATTCGTGTAACTAGTTGAGTCAGAGAACAAAAAGGAATTGTTTTATGTAATAGAATCGTTTTATATTCTCTGCTTGCGCTTTAAACGTTTCTGCACTACTTTGTGCTGAATGATGCATGAAAAAATCGTAATAATTAAATAAATTTAAAACATAATGAAAATCATACCTTTTGAATGTAGAACTCCAATGCCTTCCTGGAAATCTCTGTACTTAAACAATAACCTTAATTTTAGACACACTTTTCCATGAAAAGCACACTAACACAAACACTTTACTTCCATTATTTCCATTTTCATTAAGCCACTCACGCTTATTATTTGATATAGCACACTAATTGCTACAATAAACTACTTATTTTAAACTTAAAGCCCTCAACATCACTTTTGATTGGATTAAACATTTAATTTTCAACGCAATCAATAGTTTTACACCAATTTCTTTGACACGAATCGGAAACGTTTGCACGGCGTTTGAAATGGCGGCGGAAACTGGAATAAACAGCTGGGCGAAAAGACTTGCCAGCATGAGGAAAAAACATTTGTGAGATAAATTTGTAATAGATTAATATATAATATGAAGACATATTGTAGTAGATTTATATAAGATTAGAGTTTAAGGGTTTGATATTATACAATTCAGTGTTTTCCAGAATTTTCTAAAACTAGAGGTATTTAAGTGTTTTTGAAATATGTAGTGAGCCAAACAGAGTTGCCGATAAGTTGCAGATTTTATTTTTGAGTACAAATATTAATAGATTTTTATATAATTAGAACTATTTTCAGAAGTTTAATTTTGACACGATTAGGAAAACACAAGAATAGTAATAGATATCTATGAGATTAGAGGTTTAAGGAGATTAAATACAAAATTGTACAACATTCTAAGTTTTTAAAACTATTCTATCACCTTTAACAGTTATTTACACACAGCGAGTAAACAGAATTGCCAGTATGCAGAAATTTAAGAAAGAACAGGTAGTAGATTAGAGTTATCAGCTGTTTAATTCTGATCTAATACCAGAATCAGACCGAAAATTTTAAATATTACTTTACGTTTAAACATTTCATAACCCAACAGTATTCTCACTACCGTTAGAAAGATAAAAAACAGCTGTTATTGTCATTCAAGAATTCACATCGCTTAATATTTATCAAAATAAAAGATTGTCATATAGTGTTTTGAAATAAAAACCGTCATTTTTTAAATATTTTCTATATAATAGAAATAATGGATACATTCTTTCATTTGTTAAGTCGATGTCAGGGTCTAAATCAGCTGTGATAATGTAATAGATTTTGAATKCTRCCAAGTAGATGGCGCAAAATCAGAGTCGTACAGAGCGATTTAGCGTGSATCAATTTCAAATCATTTCGATGAAGTGATTTTGAACTGWCATAAACCWCTCAACAGYCGAAATYGTGTGATTAAGTGTCGGKTTGAATATGGTATAATTGGGAAATATAGAAAATTATACTTATTGGTCCAAAAAGTAGTACATGCATATAATAGTAGTATTGTTAAGAGAAACTTTTAAGAGTATATAGATAAATAGTTTAAGTATCAAYTCGATAAATATTTCAATTTTGGAAGCATATGAAACGACTTCTGTTCGAATAATAGCATGATATAAATACTAACATTTATCAATGGCTATCTGTTATTATTTTATCACTCAACTTAAAATTTTTTTATATCGTCATCTAAAATGCAAAATAACGTAATATCACTTTTCATAAGTTTACATGTGACGGAAAACGATAAAATAGAAACCATTCATWTTGAAACAAAATTTGAGTTTTGGTTAYAATTTCGGTTATATAATGGTTATATTGGAGGGCGGAATATKACCGATTTTATGCTATATTAATAATTATAATTTTATGCATTAGAAACTCAATTTCAATTTTTTGGATGATACGTTGATTTGYATTTTAGGTTTAGTATCAGTTATAATTTCGGTTATATATTGTTTATATACTGGTTATATTAGAGAGCGGAAGTTGTAAATTTTATGCTACATACTATTTATGTCATATGATATAGTGAATCGTAAGCAATAAAACACTCAATTTAAATCTTTTAATTGATACGTTGTTTAGGTGACGATATTTTGATAAATCTTAAAAAATATATAACCTCCAAAAACTAAATTTTCAATTAGACATTACAAGTAAAATATCATCAGAATATCAGAATATATATACAAACGTTTTATTAGTATTCTAAATATCATTAATAGTATTAATCAAAGGATTATGAATAACAAAGTCAAAATTCAGATGTATTCAKGCTTGAACTCTAATTGATTAAATTATGGAAATTATAATCTTATTATGTAACCCGTTTCATACCACTCTGGCATCACTTGTTTGCAACAGATTTCCAGGAAAGTAGAATTGYGCCCTCTATCGGGACAAAACTCAATTCGCTTGTTAGCAGTTTCYGATGACATTTCAATTGTTGTGCTAAAGTTCTTGACATTTTGTGAATAAGTTGTGAAAATTTTCTCTCATTGCATTAAATATTTACAAAATTTAAGCATCACTTACTGGCTACTGTCTACAGTGCGTACCTTAATTGAAAATATATGTTTAAAWGCGAAAAGCATCTACTCCAAGATGCTGGATAGCCAAAGTGAGCGCTGCACGCGGGCAGAGAAAAGTTTGCGGCAGCGTTTTCGACTACAAAAGCGAGAGAAATTTGTAGGTTTTAAGAGAATCGCTCGCCTCTTGAAGGAACTTCAACAAAATATTGGCAGCAGGTGAGTTCACTTGAGAAAACAGYTATCAGTTTAACGTAAAACAATGCCTTCCGAGTCTCTAGACCTGGAAACCAACTGACGGCAGCGCTGCTTTGTTTCTCAGTTGACTGCAAAGCATTTGCTTTGTATTTTTTGCAACATTTAGAAGCCAATGTAGTATTTACTCATTATATTATCACAGTTTGAATCATATTGATTTGTTTCGGGAAGAAACATATTTATGAATATTTTTGTTGCAATTTTGTTGCTCTCAAAATGCTGAATAGAAAGTAAACTCGAAAGTACATAGATCTGGATGCAGAAAATATACATATATATATATTAAAGCTCAACCCCAATTTAAACACGTGAATATTTAAGTTTCCTTTCCTTTCTATTTCCATGCACTTCTTTCAAGTTTATTGTCTCATACCTCTCCATATATCAAATACAACTCTACATAAAATTCAAAACACAACAACAGCAATAATGTACGGACACTAAAAACTTAATTTCCTGCAGTTGTTTACTCCTTTTTTCGCCGCACCTGCTGCTGCTTTCGTCACTATTTTCAGYACTTTCGCACTTTCACTTACCTGCTGACGCTACGTGCCGCCGCCGGTATTAATTCMCACCCACACTCGCGCTTACACACTWACAGCGAGACGAAAGTGCATGCAGCACGCCATTAACCACRCCACATCTGGTTGCATCCATCACTTTCGCTTCGAGCATTTTCTCATATCCGCTCAATAAACAAGCATGCAAATAAATTGGAGTATGACACACATGCTGGTGGGGTAGGTGGTAACGCATTGCTTTTGTAAATTACAAAAGATGCCGCAACATGCACYTCATATTAGTGGGTATTGAGAATTCCCACTAATAAATAAATATTGAAAAATCCGGTTGTTGCGAGATTTTATTTATAGAATTTTCAACACATTAATTGTAAAAAAATTTTACAGTTTCTTTTATTTATTTTTATTTCGTAAATTGTTTGTAAATCCTCAACACGAAACTTGTGACATCCCGAAGGAAACATTTATRGCTGTGGTTATGAATAGCATGACGATCTGAGTCGACTTAACCGCATCTATCCTCTGTATATATGTGAACTAGTTCCTCAATTAGTGAGATATCGATCTGAAATTTTGCACAAGTAATTTCCTTTCGAAGAAGCTGCTCATTGCTCGGAATTGTCATTATCGAACCACTGGAGCATATAGCTGCCATACGAATTGAACCAAGAGCATCAAAGGCTTGTATAGAGAGGCTTTTTGTTCAAAGATATATCTTCACGAAATTTGCCAGGAATCATAACATGAAGTATGCCTACAATGTCTAAAAAAATTTTTCTTAATCGGASCACTATATCATACAGCTGCCATACAAACTGCAAGAGCGAAATGAATTCTTTGTATCGAAAACTTTTTAATTTGATATCTTCACCAAATTTAGCATGGATTATTATCCAAACCAAATGTACAATCTCCGAAGAAATTGCTGAAATCGAATAATTATAGCATATAGCTGCCATACAAACCGAACGATAGGTGTCAAGTGCTTGTAGGAAAAACTTTTGTATCTGACAAGATATTTTCACCAAATTTGGCACGGGTTGTTGTCGAAGACAGTAGCGTAAACTCCGAAGAAATTGTTCAGTGTGGATCACTACAGCTTATATTAGCTGGCGTACAAACTGAAGATTCGAAATCAAATCCTAGWATGGAAATATTTTTTATTTGACGAGTTATAGTCACGCAATTATTTACCCAGATAACGGTACAATCGTGTATAGTTTAGTTCACATCGGACCAMTATATCATATAGCTGCCATACAAACTGATCGATTAAAATACAGTCGCTGTATTTTTGTTTTCTGAAAAATCAACAAATTTTATCCAGACTTCTTTCATTATTTTTCTTTTTTACCCGTTGTGTTCTGCTTCTACTTTATATTTTTAGTAAAATTTACTACAAAATAATTCATTTATGAACAGTTTCCACCATATAGAAGCAGTTTTAATTTTCTTTTACGCGACTTTACACGCAGTTCTCACTTGCAACTTAACCGCTTTTCTTACCCCCTTTCCTTACTTTACATACTTTTCTCTGTAACTGCAACTATCTGCTCCGTGTCTCACCGCGCATAACTGTGGATATTCACTTTACGTCTTGTAATCCGTTGAAAATTTGAAATATTCATGTTGTTTCCGGAACATCGCCTCCATTGCAGTACAACATTTCCCTTGCTTGCGCTTCAATTATTCATTCAATAATCTCGTAGTCGTGTATATTTATGGCATGTCCGTTAGGTATCAACATGTTGGAGAATTTCCAGCTAGTTGTAGAGTTGCATTTCTGWTTTTATTTTCGCCTGGAGCTCGTAGTTGCATATGTTGTAGCAACCATTGTTTCACAAGACGAGTGCATTGTTGCCACACAATGTTTTATTTCTATACAAAGATACACTTTAGTGCATTCATAACGGTATAAAAATATCGCATTTTATAAAAATCATTGCGAAATCACGAAACTAGCAACTGTAACCGACAAAAACCTAACAAAACTTGTAAGTGGAGCTTAAATGTTARAAAAAGAGGACTTGCAGACCAAAATCTGCTTTTCTAGAACATTTTAAAAATAATATGCAAATTTGCAGTTCTCAGTTGATTTATTGTTTTAACTAATGATAACTTCGGTAGACCTCAGCAAGAGCGTGTACCTCTTCAAAATACAAAAACAAAAAAATTAAAATAAAAAAGCAGAAATCTCATCTTCAAGCACATATTCCTTTGTTTTCCTTAAATATTCGCACAAGAGAGAGCATAACCTATGCATTTCCTGCTGCCACAGCTCATACGCCATTACTACTCACTACTACTACATACATACGCACTTCCACATACACACACATGTGCACAAAACACTTCACGGGAGTTTGTTTATATTTCAAAGTACAATCGCTGCTTTTCTATTATCTTTTGTGGCGGTGGGATGTGGGCCAGCAAGCGCTCTTCCATCAAAATCTACAAAGCACTCATCAAATCTGTTCCTCGTTTTGCATGCTCTACAATTTCTYAATTCACAATTTCGTATGTACTTTTGTCTGACGTATTCTCAAGGCCATACAGCCAGACCGCCGCCAACCAACCGACAGTAAGTCAGTKTATACAGTTAGCTATGCACTGAAGTAGGAAAGCTCTCCTGCAGTTGCCCTCGTCGTACCACTAGTATTCGTACGTAGTGTATTAGTACATTTATCAAAATCTACTTTCGGGCGCAGCTGCTGTTGGCCGAACTGACGAAAGTTGCACAATCGTAAAACCATTTATTTGCTTTGCGCCACATTCATCTTGGCTGTGTAGCAGCCAGGGTTTGGATGAAGACGTACAGAGATGTGGGTGTGGTGACTACATGTACACATGCTCATTAGGGTGGTCTTTGAAAGTTTATAGGTAGCAGGATTATAATATCATGCACAATATCAGACCTTAACTACAAAATTCTCGAGTCGGGCAACCGTTTCGGTAATATAGCTGTTKTAGGAAGATAAGTTTGGATAAGTTTTGAAACGAAAATAATAAAATAGATCTTCATGGACGACAGTTATCAAAAACCAAATGTGTATCAATCTTTTTTCTATTCGCTCTCAAATTTTCGCCAAATTTTGTACCGAACGTAAGTGGATGGCGATTTTGATTGAGTGGACGTTTAAGCGGACACCACAGTCTCGCACGGGATAATCGAGAGGGGGATCTCTCATTCGAAGCTGTTTTCTTCATTTCAATGGGGGCGTTTTTAACGTTGCGGGTCCAAACCGYTGCTAACAACCCTTGGGAGAGATGTTTCGCCTTTTCACTTTATCTCGCCTTCAAACGGATGTTTTTTTAGCTACCCACAGTATACTTGGACTAAGACCCGAAGTTGTGAGCTGCTGAACCATATGTGAAAGTATGGTTTTTGACCATTCCCAAGTGAATGGCGTTCAGAGAACATTTCTCACTTGTACTTCTACACATGACCGCACCTTCCGCTATAAGCGGTCTCCAATAATAAAGACGAACGCCGAAGAGATGCGCTTAAGAGCGAACACACGAAAAAACCCACCAAAAAATTGTAGACGACAGTAATCTTTAGCAGATTAAGATATCTGACAGCATAAAAATATATTATTAGACAATACGTTTACAAATATTTGGAAATGCGAAARCTCTGAGTAAACTAAGTGCCTCGGGAGCTCACATTCGTTCTAATAACCGCGCTTAAAGTCAATGGAAACGATGTTTTCGATTCCAAAGAAGCTTTAGATGTAGTCATTTCTGTAAAGAGATCTAAAGAGGATACTCCTTAGGAAGATCTTCTGTAGCTAAACATAGGCATCTTTGCTGGTACTGAAACCGTTTTTGTGCTGAAAAGTTTAAAGCTCTTGGAGAATGTAGTCACAGTTCTTGGCCATGGCTGTCTTTACGCAAACTAGCCCTTGAGTTCTTGCGATATCGAACTRAAATTTTGCACACGTACTTTTCTCACAGAGAAGCTGCACATTTGCCGGAACCCCCGATATTGCATCATTTTATCATATAGCTGCCAAACAAACTGAACGTTCGAAATCAAGCCCTTGTATGGAAAACTTTTTCCTTTCGCGAGGTATCTTCTCGAAATTTCGCAAGGATCATTGCCCAAAAYATCGTCATAAACTCCGAAGAAATTGTTCAGATCAGACCKCTATTGCTTATASCTGCCATASAAACTGACCGATCAAAGTCAGAATAAAGATCTTTTTATGGGTCAAAATTCAAAAGACGTCCTGAATAAACTTCACTGCTTACTAGTATTTATTAATCCTAAGACTTAAGTGAGAAATACATATAGCCTTTCTAAGCTACTTGCAGAATCCTATTCTAAATTTTTTTCATATAATATAAACTTACTTACCACCCTAATAAACACAAAAGCAGGCAAAGCTAAGAACCTTTCCACGCTCGCTTGTTTTGCACAAGTCTCAATGCATTTCTGTGCAACTCTGTGTACAAATAGTTTTTAGTTTTCACACCGAAAATGCAAATAGATTTTTCTTTAGGTGCGAATATCCGGTTGCTTGCAGCAATAGATTTCATTCTCAAATATGTTCATATGCAAATAAATGCACAAACTGCTTTCCGTGCACGGCAGGTGTGTACCTCAAAGTGCCACACACACATGCCCACATGCATAGCTATACATTTGTACACCTTGCTATGGAACTTTGGAAAATCAGCTTTTGCTATCAGCAATTTCCTGCCAATCACCACCTCGACGCCACACCGCGCTCCGACACGTCGCGTCAGCGCTTGGTAAGAGCCGCTAACGCTTTCGTTGTGCTYAGCGTTCGGCTTCTTCTTTTGCTCATTTCAATATCGAGCGCTTGGCAGCTTGTACAGATTGCGTTGTGCCACCACTGCCAYTGACATGTATTTGGCTTATGTCGCCTGTCACTGCTGCCTGTCGATAGACAATCTATTCATCTGTAACCCTCAATGGATTTGCCAAAATACCGAAATATTCCAAGTGTACTTGCACTTACACTTTTGCTCTTCGGCCACCTTCTGCTCCGCCAACTTCTGCTTCGCTTCTACTCTCCATCTCTTTWATTCATCGCCGTCGCTACTTGAAGCGTTGCCGTTCGCTCAGGTGCTTGTGTGTGTGCATGCATATGCATTTTTACCACTACGAGTCCCGTTATTTCTATATATGCCATTATTTGCTTTTTTTTTGTTCGTTTTGTGTGGCTCTTGTGCCATCAAGCTCATCCGTTTTGGTGTGAATTTGTGCTGAGCTGCCAAGTGCGGCGCTTGGATGTGCGCTTCTGTGTGTGTGTGTGCGTGTGTGTATGTGTGTATGTTTTACTATGCATTCACTTCCTTTTTGGCTGTTGGATTTTCACACCGACGCATTCTTATGCACATATCATTTGCATATCATTATTTGCATAGCAAATCTCCATGCACCATTTTGCTGCACATCAACAGTTGCAACAACACTTTTTGGATTTGATGACAAACATCAATATACACATGCATGCACATTTCATATAACGTGTAAGAACGCAGTAGGAATATTGTAAGATCAATGATTCAAATGGTCTCAAGAAAATTTCTTATTTCTGAGCAAACAGAAGAAATTGAAAAAAACATCTAGACATTACTTTGGTATCAGATGTTACTATAAGCGAGTAATTGGATCCCATAATAAAATATAATATAGGGATTCGCCTTCTCAATTTAGCTCGCCTTCAAACGGATGTTCTTTGKCTACCCAGAGCATACTTAGTCTAAGGCCSGAAGTCGTGAGCTGCTTCAGCCTTATGTAAAATAATCGTTTCTGGCCATTTCCAAGTGAATGGCGCTCTGAGAAYTTTCCTCATTTGCKTGAACTTCYACACATAACTYCWTCGTCAAGAAGAAGAAGTATTTAGTGCCTGATCTACGGTTTTTCTTAATTTTTTCCCAGATTAATGCTTTCTAAAAACTCGAAATAAAAAAACCAAAGATCGGGCACTAATTTTACATTTGTTTTCAAAACGTTATATAAATACAATTGAAATCTACGGACCAGTTATCGAGCTGCAGTATTCACTAGTTAAGAAATTCATAACCGATTTTAATATGGTGCCGGGCCACTTAGAAAATTATTTTGCTTAACCTTTGTCGCTTTTCGGTTCATGCTTAGAATTAGGTAGAACGCCTCTCGCGCAATCAATGGATTCTCAGAGCTTCTCTGTAAGCTTCTCATTGGTTGGCTGTTGCGGTTGCCCCTTCTCGATGTGAAATTAGGACGATTTTATCTGCTTACCTTGCCTTCGTTGGGTTATCGACCTTGGAAATAGGCAATATGCGGTCACACTACCAGCAGCAATACTTTTGGCATCTCCCTGACCTCCTTGCTTAGTAGCGATATCTGGCCAGTGCCAGTATTTACGCCTAGACCAAACTTGGCTTCTGTCTTTTTGCTGGCTGTATTTAACTTAGTTACAAAGACTGCTCTCTTCTCGGAGCAATTAGTTCTCTCCTGCTGTTTTTAAAAATCCGCTTGCACATAAACTTCGCTACGCAAGTAAAGCTATCTTAATAYCGAAACTGTAAGGTATCTGTAAGCTCCGTTTGTTTAGTGCGCCTCAGGTAGATTAATCCTCTGCATAGGTCACATATGTAACACCTCGATTCAGACCTTTCTTTGCCTGCACCCATAGTAAGAGTCGCCAACTCAATTCAGTGCTATTGAGCAGCTTGATACATACCAACTGCAACAGGGGAAAAATGTTACTCGTCCCAGCCCATCTCTGCTTTCGTCGTGATACTGTGCTATCTATTTGCAGTCGGYATACTCTGAGATAGCTCGGCGGAGGATATTGGCCAAACACGTTTAAGTCTTACTGGTTTTTTATTATACAAAGGAAGGGTTTGCATATCCCAAAAAGGGACCACATATCTTTCAAGCAGCCAAAAATATTCGAAACCTCTACCTACTACCCAATATCAATATGAGACCCAGATTGCTTTTACATAATTAACTTGTAAATTATTTTAAATTATTTTTATTTTATTTTAAATATCTCATAAAAATAGTAATATCAGCTATTTCAACTGTTTTAAACCGAACATGAAGGCGCTGAAAGTATTGRGGAACTTTAAAACGCCCAAATTCCACATACTTCATATAGTTGCTTATTATTGCACAATAAATATTCATAAGCAGTTCTTTAGTCGCCAACTTCCTGCTGGGRTTCTCTGCTTCACCACCCATCAGAGTGCCTCTTGTGCACATTTTAACCAAATTGCTTTGCCTTGCACTTAGTTGCTCGCTGGTTGTTTGGTTATTTGGCTGCTGCTATCTTTTTTCCCCAMCTTCAGGTGCAAATTTCAGCTGCGAGTATTACATTAATGGGCACTGTGCCACAGCTATTTTAGCAATCGACTTTTATTTTGGTTTCTATTCTACGAAGATTGTGTTGTGTTGATGGTTGCATTGAAAACTGCGAAAATAGGGAAAAAAGGTGTTTGCAAGAAGTGTCAAAGAGGATAAACAGCAGATATTCGAAAATTGGAAAATAAACAACATTTATACAAAAATATATTTATTTTTATATATTTTTGGTAGCTGACTTAATACTGCACTACGGAACGTTTCCGGCGTTTCGGTGGGTGGGTGGTTTTTGTTTCATAAAAAATCGTTGAAACTCAAAGCAGGGAAAAATTGACCCGGCTTAATTTGTTTTCCTTCGCTCAAAAWCTGACCTTTTCCACGAATGAACCGAAGTTAAGAGGGCCATAGCAGATAAAGTCGGGAGCTTTTAATCACCTTTAGTTTCAGGCTACCAGCAAAGTAGCAGAGATGTATTGCTCGGTAGTGAAGAAAGTGCACTCCTTTTGATAGCCGATTCGCTAGATTGTCTTTGAGCTCGCTGACTCCGCGTTCAAGACTTGTTAAGGAGTGCGTGATCTAATTAGCAAAAACTTCAAGTTTTTATACTCTAGCAATAAAGTTGCTAAAGAGAGTATTATAGTTTTGTCCACATAACGGTTGTTTGTAAGTCCTAAAACCAAAAGAGTCAGATATAGGGTTATATRTACCAAAGTGATCAGGGTGACGAGTAGAGTTGAAATCCGGATGTCTGTCTGTCCGTCCGTCCGTGCCAGCTGTAACTTGAGTAACAATTGGGATATCATGATGAAACTTGGTACACGTATTTCTTGGCTCCATAAGAACGTTATGTTCGAAGATGGGCAAAATCGGTCCACTGCCACGCCCACAAAACGGCGGAAACCTAAAACCTATAAAGTGTCATAACTAAGCCATAAATAAATATATTAAAATAAAATTTGGCACAAAGGATCGCATTAGGGAGGGGCATATTTGGACGTACTTTTTTTGGGAAAGTGGGCGTGGCGCCGCCCCCTACTAACTTTTTTGTACATATCTCGAAAACTGCTATAGCTATGTCAACCAAACTGTATAGAGTCGTTTCTTTTAGGCATTTCCATATACACTTCAAAAATGGAAGAAATCGGATAATAACCACGCCCTCCTCCCATACAATGGTTATGTTGAAAATCCCTAAACGTGCGTTAACCGACTAACAAAAAACGTCAGAAACACTAAATTTTACGGAAGAAATGTCAGAGAGAAGCTGCATCCAGGCTTTTTTTTTAAATTGAAAATGAGCGTGGCGTCGCCCACTTATGGATCAAAAACCACGACGGATTTGTTGTGAGCTCAGCTAGCGCTGGTTAAAGACAGGACTGTTCGCATCTCGAACTAAATTCTGTAGGCAAAGTCAATCTCGCCGCAATTTTTGTTCTGACTATTCTCTATATAATAGGCTCACAGTTGGTGCAGCTAAAAAATTGGCGGAGGCGCTTTGCCAAAGCTTTATAAAAGAAAACGTTCTAGAATCATCTTGTCACTTTATTTGCTATTGCCTGATTTTTGAAAAACTGAGATTAAAATATCGTTCGACACGACGTTGGCGAATGTAGAAAAGTAGGAGCGTATTTTCAAATTTGTGGTAAGCTCAAAATAATTTATCGATATGACATAAAGCAGCATTTTCCTTTACTAAAATGAAATCCATCGATTCTGGATCAACCCTACGACCTAACCTAACCTAACCGAATCTAGTATTAGGCTCCAAAGTGCAAAACTTCTTCCTTAACAGTTCCAGTTTTAATGTGTGCATCGGACTTAGTGGCTATTTTATCGGTAGGTTTCTTCTTTTATGAGTAAAATAGATTTTAAGGCTGAAACCGTCTTACCGAAACCGAGTTAACAGTTCTTTGAAGAAACTCAGTGCTTATTTGCTTGAAGAAATTCAAATGAACCACGGTTTCCTGCTCTCTGCGAGCTTTGTGTTTAAAATATCAAATTTGGAAGTACGGTTTCGTCACTCTCATCGGTATTCTAAACACGTGACTATCACTTTACAGAAACAGCTGTCACACCTTCTTTTCATAAAGTTTCTTCGGTTTTCTTAATCCTTTAATGTTCATTATTGGGTTGTGGAAACCACAGTTTTTTTTTTGTTTTTTCTTTAATGGAACTTTCCTTCTATGCCAGTCAGATAATTTCTTAATATTCTTCTTATGAAAGCCTCAACACACCATTATTTATTTTAATTATAAACAATCTAACCACTGGCTCACTATAGACACCCATTACAGAGCCAACCGCACAATAAGCTCATTGATAGCACGCTTATCGATTTCCGATTTGCCGCAATCACTCGAACCAAAGTCCCGCTAAAGTGTACGATTGCCCATTATTTCACATTTTTATCACTTCCAACTGCATTTGATGGCAAATTCTACATCCGCAATAAACTTTTGCGCAGCGACTTTATGATTACGCTTTATAATGATTCTTTCACTTCTACTTCTTCTAGTTTTCTTACTTCTGCTGCTTCTTCTGCGCATTCTGGCACTTTGATTTCTCTAGTAAATGGCCAACTCTGGCATAGCTTATTAGCCAAGATTGTCAGTTGCAGCAACACAACTTATAACAGCAATTTCCACGCCTTCGCCACCACAACAACAACAACAACAAACATAGCAACAATACAATACAACTAGGGTCGCTGTTGCAGGCCAAACTGCCCAGCGGCAAGGCAATAACAATGCGCTTGATAAAARTTTTCCCTGTGGAAAGTTTACCACGAACGTGCGGACGGACAGACGGTTGGACGGACACAGTGCAATTGCTGACCGACCTTTTGTGCATTTTCACATGCGGCGAAGCAGCAAATAAGTGCAGCGGGGCGCATCCGCTTAGGGTGTGACCAGCAGAAAGACAATTTTTATAAACGCACACACGCATATAGCTAAGGCGTGTGTATGTATGCGTATATAKTGTGGCACTTAACTTTTGAATTTTAACAGCAAAATAAACAGGTGCTGGTGTGGGTGTTTGTGTTGTTGCAGCAATAAAAGCTGAAGCGCTAACGTCAGCAACTATGAAGTCATAAGAACAACAAAAACAATGATAGTAACAACAACAATCACAGTAATAGGAACAACAGCAAAAAATATCAAGAACAACGGGGACAAAAATAGCAACAACAATAGCAACAACCAMCATTCACAGCAACAAAGTGCCGGAAAGACAATGACAAAGCCAGCCGTGCATAGCGCACCAACAGCAATTACTTGTTGTTGTTGCTGGTGCGAGTCCTTGGACCTGCAGCGCCGGAAGATAGACTTCACGCAAGTCGCTGCCACTGACAGTGTAATTCATGCTGTTTTGCTGTATKTCAACTATTGCRCGCTAGTCTTGTTGTTGCTGTACTATGTTGTTGTTGTTGTTGYACTCGGTTGTGGCGCGTTGGCGTTGCACTTCCTTTGCTGCACAGCGCTCATGGCACGCTTGGACAATTCTTACAAGTTGCACATGCAGCTTTCATGAATTTGCACCATTTTGACCATTTCTGCTGCTGTTGTATTGTTGTTTTTGTTGCTSTTGYCTCTCTTAGCTGTTTCTTCTTATATTTTGCTAACTTAWCAGTGCGGTGGAAGAAACTGAAATAAAAGGTAAATAAATTTTCACAGGAGCTCCTTTATGTCCAACAAGCGTGAAAAGACATTTTCACAGATCATCATTTTATARCGGTAAAATGAAACTTGTTTCTTTCGCATTTTTATTTCTGCTGATATTAGTTGGTTCTGCTTTTATTTTCATTGCTTCCGCGGCACTTCGTTGTTTTTTTGTTGTTTATTTTTTTTATTTTTTCTTTTTGTTGTTGTTTTTTTCGACAGCTCACCGCAAGACCCCGCTTCAGCACCTACTTGCCTTTCGCATTCACTCGTCTWTATTTTATTTTATTACCGATGCATTTTTATCATTTGTACGTTAAATTTGACACGAATGACCATAATGGCGAAAGCGGGGGCAAGCAGAGGGTAGAAGATAAGAATGCAGGAAGAGTGCAATTAGATTGTGCACCTGCTGCTGGCGCTTGAATGCTAAAGTCCGCAGAGGATTGCTTGCWTTCGTGTGTGCGCCTTGGTGTGCTCACCATTCGTTCGCTCAACTTCACTCTACTTTATTTTAATTCCATTTCTTATTTTCACTCACTTTTGTTGTGCTTATTTTCTTTGTTTTTTTCTTTGCCTTTTCTTATTACGAATTCTTTTCTTTTCTTTTTCTCATTTCATTTTCTTATTTTCCTACCATTTCTTCGGCGGAATGTAGTTTTGCGCATTTCTCTAAGCTGCGATTCAAGTATTTCCGTTATCTCATTGCGGTAATAAAATGACGCATAGCGCCCATTACAGGTATTTGGCTTAGCGCAGTTCCATTCCGAGTTTTCAAGCTCTCGGCAGCACTTTGGCGATAAAATGTGTAAAAGAGTTTGAAAATCCCCTTTCATGAAGCAAGAATGTGATAAATTTTAAGCGTTAACGGTATTTTGTCTCATTTCATTATTTCAAATGACAAGCAAATTAAATTCTAATCTTATTAATTGAGAAGGAAATTGCACTACATAAGGTTGTTATTTGGTGGGTAGAGCTCAGAAGCAGTGGAWATGTGTCCAAAGAGCGGCTCTCATAGCCATACATAGTTGACAGGTACCTTGTGGCAAAGGCTGCTATTAAATTTAGCACCAAACTTGCATTGAAATTTAACAGTACTTCGAGTGCATTCCTGACTATTTAGATCACTGCATTGCGGAACYTTCTACTGACGGTTTCTTCTCTATTCATACATCTGAAAGGGATTTGTATGCGAAGTMTTTGGAAAAGAGGTGCATAAGCGTTTTGCATGAATAAACCGAAGGAATGAACGGTACAACACAAAGTTGGGAGCTCTTCACCATCTCTAATTTTGATAAACGATCGGCTAGACTGCCTTTGAGCTCGTTGACTGTGCGCTCAAAAGTTGTTAAGGAATGCACAACCTCGTTAGCAAAAACTTCAAGTTYTTCCATACCAGACTCAGGTTGGTCCAGCCTTTGAGCTTGCCAATTACAATTACCCCAATTACATCCGATTGGAAACGAGTCGGCTTTCCAATGTCTTGCGCTCTAGCGATAGACCGATGGACCTTCAGTGAGCTCAGCAGACGCTAGTCGATAACCAGAACTGGACGTACTTCGTACTAATTACAAAATCCAAACTCATCGCAWTTTTAAGTGTTCTGACTGGACTTTATTCCATAGGTTCACAAGTGGATCAAACCTAAGCTTACCTWGTCTAGTATCAGGATTCAAAACAAAAAAAAAAAAAATTTAATTGGAGGCATGAAAATCTATCTTCTAAGTTATTGGTGTGTCAGCTTCGATGTGTATGACCCGAGATTGCATGCGTGGAACGCACGTACATTCTTTTCACCAGAGCTGACTGGTTCTGAACGATTTCTACCATCAGACGATCTAMTTGTTGAGTGAAGGTCTGAGTTAAAGTTTGATCGTATAAGAGCACCTAATATTAAATGATTTTCTGCCAATTTCCCCAAATACATAGCAAAACGATTCGACCACGACCTTTCTTGCTTGACGTTGTCATAAATGACTCACCTTGGATTACCAGTAACCAGTCGCTACAGAAACAGATCATGTTTGTTACGATTCAATAATGATTTGCAGATGGAAACTCGATCCCAAGCATTGATAAATGGTTCCAAACATTTAGCTTCTAGGCAATATAAACATTGTTTAAATAATAATTGGAATAGACGGTTTACATTACTTTAACGACATTTTAGATAATTGGCCTTACATATTACCTGGCTTGCTTTTTCGCCTCTATCGAAGAAAAACTCCAAATTTTGGATTATTTTCTCTTTGACGAGTGCTCAAACAACAAGTCGTCAAGCCATAACAAARTATTATCATACTTTTCAAAAGTTTTTCTCATCTATTCTTCTTTTAGTAAGAGCTAATTTGCTAAACTTATGAATCCCTAAGGAGAGGTCTATGCTCGGTTACTAAAAGTGACATAACATCAAACATAGTGTACTAATTATTTGGTGGCTTGAAATATAAGTGTGACTAGAYAGATGACTGATAAAAAGTGGCTGCAAAGCTTTCCGCGACTTGTCTGTCTGTTCTTGAAATTTCAAATAAAAACAAGTTCACACCTTTCGGTTTCCTTCTTTGCAAAAAGCAACCGCCACAACGGTCAAAACAATTCAACAAATAATCCGGAAGATTGTTACCGATATGACAGTTCTTTACTGAATATAAATCCATGTCCGTTAATGAACGAATCACAAGCCAATCTCCATCAGCTCTTTATTCTGTCGATCCCATACCTGTTAACACCACGTTCTGTCCATCCTGGCTTATAGAGCCAGGTAGGTAATTAGGTAGGAGGGAAGACCCTTCGATAGCGTTCAATTGGCGTAAATCGTCAGACTTTAGATCTTACTATCTCGTTTCAGCATTGTGTTCAAACCAGTTGCCGCCTTCAATGAAAGTACTTATCCTGTATGCTCAAAATMCGACCTCTTTTTACGGATATCTATATTAAACAACAATGATGATTTTGACGTGATATTTGCCACAAACGCCACTAGAATAAAATTATTTCGACGAATGGGTCTTCACTCRAAATTTGAAGCAAAAAGTCAGTTTTTGCTCATAGTAGCATATCACCTAAAAGTTGTCGACCTTCCAGTGTCCACAATATTTTCCTATTGAGATATACAAAGGAAACGAAAAGCAACAACCCTTGCAGGCCTCTTGCCTTGGCATCACACAAATCCATTTATTTATTTATTCAATTATTGAATAATGCATTATTCGTTCATTACTTGCTTTTCTATAAGGCTATATTTTAATTTCATATATTGTTTTAAGATGATCAAAGCAAATCCTTTTATCCTAATCGCATTTCTTTTCTTTCAACCCACATCAAAGCAGTTCTAGCCAAGTTGCCAGAATTTCATTGTAATATTTTGCTATTATTTTTGYTGTTTTTTGCATTCCTTAGTTTTATAATTTTAGGGAATTTGGTTTAGTTAACATGCTTACATTACCGTTAGTGGCCGCCTGTCAAATACTTTAGTCTCACTTTAATTTGWTTCATCTCAACTCACGCCGCCATTTTTATATCTGCTCGTGTTCACTTCGTCCTTATGTCATGGCTTTCGCCTTTAAATCACTTTTTCGTGTTAATTTTTGTATTTTTTTTTTTTTTTTTTTTTTTTTTTTTTCATTTTTTTTTTTTTTTTTTTTTTTTTTTTTTTTGGTTTGTGCCCCAAATTGAAGTGTTATTTATTCAACAAATCTTGTTTTAATGTCCGCAACCATTTGCGAATTTAGGCATACAACGTAACTCACTTGACATTACCACTCTGCGTCGTAGGTATTTACAGTTACGCTCCTGTCTGGCGTAAAAATCTGTAAAGCTTTCGGCTGTTGGCATCCTTCCTGTCTTCCTCCAACAACACATTGTCATTCAAAATTTATGCGTAATTTAATTGAAAATACTCGCGTGGAAAAGATAAGAAAACGGCTGGAAGTTGCGGCATAAAAGAACCTTGAAGCTGTGAAGACTTCGCTTTTGACTGCAGTTGCTATCAAGATGTCATTGTTATCTGTACGAAAACTTGCTTCGGCTTTCAATTTGCTAGTTTCTTTTGGTATACTCGAAAAATTGTATAATAAAATTAAGTATATGAATTTAATAAAGTACAAAGAGAGAGAGAGTAAAAGAAAGAGTGAGTGGAAAAGAGTGAGTTAGAGATAGAGAGGGAAATTTAATAAATTGTTGGACTCATAGAATGAGTATGATTTAAATATTAGAGAGCAGTAGAAGTATGGGACTAAGAAACTAAATTTATGCAATTGCTAAATACACTTTTCTCAATCTAAGGTGACACATAGAAGACATCACGAGATTCAACCGATAATAGCTGTAAATATTTCTTTACTTATTCCAATCAAATAGGCGATAAGTTAAGTTAAGTAGAGGTCATCGTCAGAGAGACCAAAAATTTTCACTATTTTCAAACCTGCTCCTTACTAAAGCTCACTACGGTGAGAACGAGGCAGGAGAGCCTTCATGCCTTCCAGTGCTACTTCTATCGACTTCGCACAAACTCAGCAACTAATACTTGCCGTGTTGTGACTTTCGCATTTGTCTCAAAGTGGAATGTAAAAACCATTAAACTGCTGGCTCTTAACAAGGTAAACATCGAGGCAATGATAGACTGTCCAATTGGCACTCATGCGGTGAGGCAAAAGATTTTGGAGAATCTAACTTGTCGAAATTGCAATGAGCAAAATTAGTGGAAACACATAGATACTTTCTCCTCAACTTTTCAGCTCTCACCAGAATTAGGTTGAGTATCTCTGTTGCAATACCTTTTGCGATGCTGCCAAATTGGCTGGAGAGGTTATAAGTCGTTTTAACAAATTCGTGGCAGACCTCAACGTCGACGGAATTTCCGATCCATATTCAGGTATTCTGCTCTAGCTGTCCACGGGGGACTATTCCTGGCCTCACGGAAACTCAACTTATTTACTTAAACCAACCTAAGATAAGTTGGTAGTGGAGCTGGGAGAAAAACATACACTCAGTTTTTATATCCCAAGTTAGAAATTTTCTCATAATTAGCCACTTAGTTCTGAAGCGATTGACGGGTATGTAGTTATAGAAACGAGTCGACGAGTAATATGATAGCCGGAAATACTTAAGAAAAAGCGACTGGCATGAGGCTATGTAGACAATAAAAGACTTCCTTAATATCTAATTTACATAAAATATAAAAGGTTCATCTATTTTGAGTTTCCCTACTTATTTCTAAAGAAAAAGCGTGGAAACTTCAAATTTAATCGGAAAGGTTTGTAATCATTCGAAGGAACGTTCTTTGACTTTTATTTTTTGAAGTTTATTTCTTTCAAGTTTTGGCTGCGGCTGCGTCTCAGACAGTTAATTGAGTGCACTTTCCGATGACTCGTTCGAGCGTTTCGGCTGAACACGCGTGATGTTTTGCTCCATGGTCTGAATCAAAGCGGGATTGTCCGCAAAGACTTTTGATCCCACAGAAAAGAGTCTAGCGTAGTGATATAATATGATCTTCTTGGCCAATCGACCGACCTAAAAAGTAAAATTCTATTCTCACCGAAGTATTGTTTCAATAAATCAAATATCACCGAGATCACGATCTTCTTTGTTGAAGAAATATGGAAAGATAATTACATCGGGACATAAATCACACTAAATCGTGTTTTTTTTTCCGGTAATTTCACTTGTTTATATACCCATTTAACTCGAAATCGGCAACACTGCTAAACAAAATTTGGCTGGAAACGTCGAATCTTTTTGACATTTTTTAAGAGCTCTTAGAGCGAAGCGATATCGCGGCTTCAGTTCTTGCCCAAGCTAAATTTTTTATGCTTTGAATTTAAGATTACGACGTAAAATGCGCCAAATCGTTACACAGGTCAGTCCGTGATCTACGAGCGGCACCGATTCGACTCTCCACCGTTTTCGTGTACACTCTTAGCTACGGCTGCTATCGTTTCTTCACTCCGTGATAGTCGTGGTCTACTCGGCCAAATATTATCCAATAATGAATGTGAGGTTTCATAATGGGTGATGGTGTTGCGAATATTACGCTCAGGTGGCCGATGATATTGACCATAAGCGAAAGACAGAACGCGAAGTTTTATAATAAAGTTAAACGATTTGTAAGCGCTGTTCAGAATTAAGTCTCTCCATGATGAAATTTCAAAAAAAAAAAAAATTGAACAAAATAACATGACAGCCTGACGCGACTCACGCGCGATCTGTGAAAAAGAGGCTACTGACAAAAGTACCTCTACTTGGATCACCCGTTACTATGTATGAAACAAACTACTTGCATGTTGATATACGCAAGTTCTTAGTCCTGCCAGCCTACATTTGGTTGGAAATGAAAAAGAAAAAATTTCGCGAAGCAGTTCACAGAGAAAAATGAAGGAATTAGCAGAGATTGCGCAGGCATTTTAATAATTTCAAGACTTTTCAAATAATTGCTAAATTGCATAATGTCACGTTAAATCGCCAAACGTCGAGAATGCTATGCCATTAATGGCAGAAGTTTTTAAAAATTTGTAATCTCAGGAGCAGAATCACTTCTATTTGCATTTATTAGCAACTTGCGTTTGATTACGGTTAAATCTTTATATAACAGATTTGCATACTAACAGCGCCTATACAAAAATGTGCGATAGATTTGAAATATATCTATATATACGTATATACTAGTGAGTATATGAATTTGTACCGTTATATGTATATAAGCAAAGTTTAAACTTATGCAAATAGCTGTGTGTGTGTGTGCGCTTACGCTAATAAGTGTTTGTTTATGCATTTGCTTTTCATTGACCGTCGCGTGTCCTTTATGTCACAATCAAGTTCAATACAAATCTCAGCAATTTGTATGCGATTTGATTATCTTTTATGGCCATGTACCGTTATAATGCAAACCCACACCTCACACAGCACTCACACTTGTCACTACCAGCTCGGTTTGGTATCAATTTAGGCGAGAAGGGAAGAAAAAAAGATTATTATCACATAACCACTTCATGGCTTAACGCTGAGCTTCCGTTTCCACCCACTGCCGTTACCAAGGCAGCCAGTACTGATGAGTACACATGGCCACAGCCACTTCACAATCCAGCACTTGTCACTTGCTGTGTGGCGCTTATAAAAGTGTGTACGCATGTGTATGTATGTATGCAAATACTGTTATATGTGTGTGTGTGTGTGAGTGTGCGCTTTCATGCAACGTTACGGTATTAATATGCGAACTGGCATATCGATGGCAATTTGTTTCCATACGAATTGCTTTCAATTAGCATAAAAATGTCGCTCATTCATTCGCTATGCTTGGCAGACGCACGCATACTCGTACATAAATACTTTCGTACACATACACACACATATATGTATACATAATTATATGAACCACAGTGGGTGTATATATATGTATAAAGATTTTGTAAAACCAGACTGTTGCTTTTGGCCTTAAGAAATAGTGCTTTCATGCACACACATACACAAGCTACAGAAATATACAAACWYAYMCRTRYGTAYRTATATACAYTCATASATACAAATATGTTCCTGGCAACTGCCGATAATTTTATCTCTGGCGCTTAGCAAGCGTGAATGCCGCCTACTTTATCCTATCTGTTGATTTTCCTCGCAGTTCTGAGCTCCCGGGTTTATCGCTTCAATTCTCCAAGCGCCCATAAACGAGTTTGTATTCACAAACTAACAATCAGTCGAAAAAACTTTCGCTTCATCTCTTCTGCAAAGCTTCTATTGTTTAAACGTTCGTCTATATTTAAGCTTCCTTTTAACTGTATATACATTCATGTACATGTACTCTCATACAAATGGATGTGTGTGCACCATGCATACATTTGCATATAGCTATGAATGTGTTAGTATTTACAAACCATAAAATTCAGGCTTTTGCTCTGCTCGTCTGCGTTTTATGTAATTCCGTTTCAATATTTCCCTATCCTTTGCCATTGATCTCAGCTTGGTCCCTATTCGTGCAATAAAATTCATATCCATTCAGTGTTGCCATAAGGAAATTAGTGAGGCGTATGAATGCCAATGTTTCGGTTATAGATTGAACTGTGGAAAATAATACCGTTAGTAGCGTATATATTTCATTGTAGTTATGTAGAAATTGTGTGTAATTCATACAGGAAATTAACGCTCAAATTTAAGCGATAATTATTCAGTGAAATAAGAAAATTTTATGGATAATCTCTAATAAATGTATTATATATAACCAGTGATTTTCGAAATGAAACTCATTGTTTACTATATAATATACATTGTGAAAGTATTAGGAGATTGTAAATAAAACGAAAAATATTTAATTATTCATCAATATTTATTTTGTCGCCCAACGATTTTTCCAGTCCTCCAAACACTTYTCATAAGCACTTTTTGAGATGGCCTTCAGCATCATCAGCGAATTTTGTTTTATTTCTTCGATCGACTGGAAACGGGTTCCTGCGAGTAGCAATTTCTGATCTGGTGAATACGTTAGTTGATCGATCATATTCATAGCGTTTTTGTATTTTAATTTGGTCACAAAAATGGCTCGATGCGATGGTGCATTATAATCGTGTAAAATMCTTGAATCGTTCCTCCACAAATTGGATTGTTTTCGACGGATGTTCTCATGCAATACGGCCAAATAGAATTCCTTATTGGCCGTCTGCCCCTTCGGAATAAACTGCACCATCTGCACCAAACCACGAATATCGAAAAAAATCATGATCATCACCTAGAGTTTTAGCGCTTTTTGCGTGGGTTTTTTGGTTTTCGGTTCGTTTTTTCACTTCATTTCGATAATTTTTGACTTGCTGGACGATTGAGTCAACCGAGTATTGAACGATTCCCAACCAATCTCTTAGTAATAAATTTAACAATCCTCGAAAATGCAATCCTATGTTTATAAAAGTGAGCCTGTCAATCAGATTTATTAGTACTTTGGGATATTTCAGGATTCGCAAAGAACTATCTGAGTTCTTCGATAGCAGAAAGGTTTCAGTCAAGGAGACTCCCCATCGTGTGACTTCTTCAATCTACTGCTAARGAAAATAATTMGAGCTACAGAGCTGAATCGAGAAGTCACAATATTCTATAAGATTGTAAAGCTGCTTGTGTACGCCGATATTATTTATTTAATAATAATTCTGCTTTCTCCATACTAGATAAGGTAGCGAAATAAGTGGGTCTGGTAGTGAACTCATATCAAACAAATAGCTGTGGCTTTCGCGAATTGACTCACACATCGCTATTGACAGTCATAACTTTGAAGTCATGGATAATTTCGTCTATCTTGAAACCAGTATTGCACCAACAACAATACCAACCTTGACATTTAACGCTCCCCCGAACAGTTGCTACTTTGAACTGAGTAAGCAATTCCTCTCTTGACGAACAAAGACCAAACTCTACAAGTCCTCTTATTCCCGTCCTTCAATATAGTGCGGATGCTTGAACGATGACAACATCTGTTGAGTAGGCCCTTGGAGAGTTGGAGATAAAGCTTTTGCGAAAGGTTTATGGTCTATTGCGCATTGGCCACAGCGAATATCGCATTCGATGGAACGATGAGCTGTATGAGATATACGACGATATTGGCATAGTTCAGCGGCTTCGATGGCTAAGTCATGTTGTTCGAATGGACGAAAACACTCCAGCTCTGACAGTATTCCACACAGTACCCGCTGGGGGAAGCAGAGAAAGAACAAGACCTCCAATCCGTTGGAGAAATCAGCTGGAAAATACCTGGCTGCACTTGGYATCTCCAAATTRGCGCCAAATARGAAAAAGAWGAAACAAYTGRSGTGCTGTTGTTAACACGATTTTAACTGATTGCGCAAATTAATTGAAATTTATTTTCCAGTGAAATTAAGTAACAAAATTGCAATTGAAAATTACACTAAACTCAAAATTTACAAAACGAAAAATCTCCTACAAAATTGTGCAGTTTGAAAACTAAATTCAAGCGAACTACACAAATTGATGCGCACTGAGGGCACACTTGCGGCAATATAAATTAAAAAAAAAAACTAAATTCAAAAAATTGTTCTCCGAAACTTTCCACACATCCGTTTCCGCTGGAAGTTGGGGCAAACAAACCCATTGCATTACTACACATCGCTCTCGGCTAAATATGATATTTCTGAGTATATTTTCAAATTTTATGGCCATGTGTGTGCGGCTGCGTGTGTGTGTGGTTGCGTGGGTGTGTATGATGTGCACTGAAGTTGCCAGCGCAACGTTAAAGCGGCTGCCAGTTCGCAGCAGGCGTCTGCGTCCGCACCCTTCGCTATTTGCGCGCGCCTGTCAGTGTTGTGCAGCGAAGTTATTTGTGTGCCCGTGACAGAAGCAGGTTATCGGCTAATTTCGCAGAAATAACTGCTGCACTAGCGGCGCTAGCAAGCTACGCAAGCAACATAAAACGAGAGAGCAAATACACGAAAAGAAACATTAAAAGAATCAAAAAAAATAGTATAATCTACGCAAAAATATAGAAAAAAATGTATAAAGTACAAAATAAAATATAAAAAAGTCCGAAGGAATTTTAAGAAATCGCAGGTGTGCTCCACGAACTGTGAATAATATGATTTTTATGGCGCACACGTGCCGGGAATAATACAATTGCCTCAGAGCAGCCGCTTTTTTGGCATTAAAAACGAGTTTTAGCAACAACAAAATAAAATGTGTGCGTCGCATAGAAAAGTGTAGTGGAAATTAGCCTGCAAAAAAGAGGCGAAAGCCTTTCTGAAACTTTATCTTAGTGAGCGTGCGCAACAACAAATCTACTGCAAGCACTTAACACCTTTTGTTTTCTATTTGATCTGTGTTTTTTCTGTTTTTCTGAATTTTACGCCAGCACATTCGGTTTGATAATCGTAATTTGGTGTTGCACGTTGCCGCCGAAAACCGCCAGATAATAAAAAATTCAACACGAAATGAATAGAAAGTTTGCAAACAAAAATAAATTACTGTTATATCCGCTATATATCCAATTTCCATGTATATAGTACATAAATATATACTATATATCTATGTGTATACATTACTATATATATATGTTCACAAATGTCTAAATTTCACTGTGTTTACTATGTTTCAGGCACCAACACACGCCCCATGAGCACTTCGCAGACGTCATCCATGTCGGGTGTGCAACCGCACTTTCTCTCGCGCGGCCATACATATCGCGCCGTGGTGGGCGACACTCTGGTGCTGCCGTGCCAAGTCGAGAATTTGGGTGAGTTGTTGCATTGCATTTTGTTTTCATTTGGTATTTGTTGTTGCTTTGATGTTGTGCATGAAAATTTAATCCCTTGGTGAAATGTTTATTACTGCGTATAACTTACAACCACAATAATATTTTTTAATCATGCAAGTTACTTTATTTCTGTGGCAAATAGCAAAACCAATAATAAATCAGAATTAATTTCAATTTCAAATTTTTGTATTAAAATAAAACAAAAACCCATCTTAACTTTCGTGGAACGCTTTCAAATTGCAGCTTTCTGCCATGAATACTTCCAATTATGTATTGACAGACATATGTACTTTAGAATTCTCAGACTTAGAGAATGCCCGAAATTACATAAATGCTTTCGGGAATCCGCTGAGCTCAGTCCTGGTTGTCTCCGCTCACGCACCTTCGAGGGAGGCATGGGAAGAAAGGACTCGCTGGAGGAGAGAAGTGGGGAGCTTTTCTACAAATAGAACAAAGTTTATGGGGAAGATTGGTGGAAGGGTACACTGTCGGAGACTTTCTATCGGCGTCAATTTTAGAGTAGCAGGGTTGTGTGAACTGACTGTGCCACCAAACTAGTGAAAAGACGCTAGCTCTTCAGTATCTCCTTATTTTATGAATATCCTTCAGTGTGATTACCATCCACTTCAATATAGAGCAGTGATATTAGCTTTGTGTTGAACTAAGTTAGCTGGCTGTGAGGACTGTGGTCTCAAGACTAGTCAAAGGATGCCTAGACTCCTTATTTCTAGTATCGAGATATTTTACGATTCCACTGGTTTAGGCCTGGCCAAAGCAGTACTGCAGGAA
>NW_017537611.1:67940-72423 GCF_001853355.1 Bactrocera latifrons | reverse complement strand
GAGTACTGCACGAAAGTACTTGAGCCACCCCGGGTATTCGCTCGGCCAGAGTTATTTTTTGGACATCTAGTCCAAACGAATGAGCAGTCATTAAAATTTTTTGAAGACGTTCAATTAATCCCTTCAAGAGATTCCATTCCCCCTGTATGCACAAAGTGTGGGAATCCATTTATTTTTCATTTCATTTATTTTTCATTTTACATTGCCTTGTATTTTCGGTGACGATACATATATTTTTATATTTAAAATTTGAGTTTCGGATATAAAGTGGTTATATTTGTTGGTGATCATGCACTCATATTGAAACAATATTTGAGTTTTCGTACTGTTCTGTATACTTTACACTTTATTACGTAATATTATTATATAATATTACTAATACATGTATATAATATTACTTATTTGCTTAATAAATTTCTTCTTTATAGTTTTTTATAGTTAATAGAGAAAAAAGAAACACTCGAAAGTACAAACACAGGAAACGCTGTGAAACGCTGTGAAACGCTGTAAAATCTTTCACTTTTGGTTTTGAAGGTGTGGCAAGGCTGGTTTTCCTCGTAAATATAAACACTCTAAACTTGTCAGCCATAAATTTGATAAGTAATTTTTAAATGACTAAATTTAGCAGAAAAATTACAAAATAAATGTGAAATGTGAGCTTATTTTAAAGCCTAGAGGGAATATTTAAATATACATAAAAAAAACTTGAAAAATATTAGTGAAACATAGTGAAATAACATGTGTTCGCAGTGCAAATTTTTGAAATTTTAAACGTGAATATTTTAAAAAATATTAGTAATTTTTATCTAATTTTTGGATAGTCCTACTCTGGAGAAGCTCCCCTATACGTACATACCCCATTTCTATGGAAATTCGGTTTTTTTACCCCTCCGCCAAAGTAATCGGAATCGTGCCATTTCCATTGATAAATAAACGTTTTTCATCGGCAACTATCATGTTTTAATCGATTTACAGACTGGCCCGACATTCTCCACCTTTTTTCAAATGGCTATAACTTTTAAATTTTTGTAGAATTTTATCAAACCAATGTTATCAAAAGGAAGGTTACGACTCGCACTACAAATCCATGCTTTGGAACTTTCACAAAAAATAACTTTTATGTGACTCTTTAACCGAAATCAAAACCATGCCCAACATTCCGCACCTTCCCCTATATATTATTGTGATAAATCTATTAGTAWGAAATATAATATAAAAATATTTACGGTTTACTATATTATGTAAAAACCAAATAAATTATTAAATATGAAAGTCCCAATTGACTATAAATATTATTGTGTATGCATTCATACAAAATTATACTCATATAATAATTATTTATACATGCAAGCGATTTCCTGGGTGAAAGCAAAAAATTTATGCTTGAAAATAAGGGGCATGCCTACATATATATATGTATCTCTTCATATTCTCTGCTTGGGCATATATGCCACGTCATCATACGCCGAAAATACATGTATTTATTTATCTACATTTTCTTTTTTGAGTATGTGGAGCACTGTTAAAAATGTTTCATAGCGTTAATTCTGTGGCTGTGAGGGGAATTCCTTACTATAAATATAACAAATGTTCGCTGTCGAACCTGCACCTTCTCTATGATTTAAGTTACACATTTTCAAATTAAATGTTGTACCCAGAAACTCAATCAGTCTGATGCAAAATTTATGTTAAAATCCCCACTTAAAATTATCGGAATTTTATAATAATTACTTTTGAGAACTCGCGATACCTTTGGAGTATATTTGATCAAATTTTCATGTATAAATTTAATTATGCTGTTCACAGTTAAATGTTATCTAGCATGTTAAATTTCCCAGGTGGCAATATTCGCATATTTACTGACGTGGTATATATTTTTTTTTTTTGTACGTGAAAAACAGTTTTTTAACAATTTGTTTATTAATTGTGGCAAACTGGCATCTCTGATCAGCTGACTTTATTTACATTTGAAAATGGAATCTGATGAAAGCGAAATTGTAAGTAAAATTAAAATATGTAATATAAGTGTAAATGTAAATAAAATAATACCAAACTATACGTTTTAGACCAAACCAAAACATATACGCAAAGTACCGTACAAGAAATGGAGCAATGAGGAGCAACAGAAATTAATTACATACATGCGACAACCGTCCGCTTGAAAAGCCGACAGCACAGGTGTATTATAAAAAAATTTTAAAGACACAAAATCTGCGGTTGGATTGGTATTTAGTGAGGCTAAAGGCAAAGTACTTGTGATAATTCTATACTTAACAGAATTCGACGGGAGCAGGGCGAATCAACAGAAAGTATTTGTAAAATAAATTGTTTGGTATAAAAGTATAATAAATTATATTCTTAGGTATAATTTTGAGAACTTGTAATTTTWTCTACGATTTGGAAGATATATAATGTTTGGCTATAAAGAGTTTCAATCCAATGCATTTGTTTTGGATACAGAAGTCTTAGAAAACAACTCGACGTCCACCACAGATGATCTCGACGCCGGTTCAACGACCTCTGCTACCACACCTGCAGATATTTTGCAAGAAGTCGGTCCAGAATCTACATGCAACATAATAAATCGGAAGGGTATTTATTTTTCATTTATTTGCGGGCAGGTCTTGCCRATGTGCTTACTATGCACACAGGTTTAATTAAGGTGAAGCAACAAAAGTTAGTGATAGAATCAAAAATTAAAGATAGGGAGCTACCTTTAAAAGAAAAGGAATTTGATTTACAATACGAAAAATTTGTATTTGAAAGAGAATACAGTTCAGAAGAGAGAATAAGAACACTAGAAATTAAAATGAAAAAAATAAAAAATTGGCTTTAAGAGAGCTTGAAATGAAGGAGCGAATAGCAATGGAGGAATTAAAAATTAAAAAAATAAAACTATGCATATGTATATACTAAATAAAATTACATAATTATATCTTTATTGTTTACAAAATGTGATAGAGCTTGTTTTAGGTCGTATTGTTCATAAATTTATTGTGGGAAGTCTGTTTCTTCTTGACTTTCTAAGCTAGAATTTTCGTTTAAATTGCAGCAACATGATGTGAAGGATACAACATGCCAAAATCCATCTACAACAACTTTTATAATTAGTTTCGTTTGTTAATCCGAACCGCACTTCTTTAGAACTGCGAAATTTTTCTTTTAATTTCCCAAAACAATTTTCTATACGTACTTTATATTTAGAGCAATATTGATTGAATGTATCTCTCACTTCCTTTGACTGCACAGTGCTGTTTTGTCGAAAAGGTGTAATCGATGACAAAAATAATTTGGTGGATTTTTGCCTATTGCAGATTCCGCAAAAATTTTAGCATCATGTTCGCTTCCTCGCTTTCCTATTGTCGATTGTCTAATTCTTAGTGCATAGTCACATACACCTTGCATTTTTATGGCATACTGTTTTTTGTGAGAGAAGTATAGCTCGTGATCTTTTGAAGGAGACTCTGCTAATCTGATTTCAGTACCGACAACATAGCCAATGACAATCTTTCGCTTTTCTTCTCTAGATGGCCAACATAAAAATGTAGATTTTAAATTAATCAATGCGGTGATAACCCGCTCTGTCATTTTGGTAGCTGTTCCGCCATCGCCTTTTTATCACCTTAATTAGGATATCGTCATCCTCTTCGTCACTACCTTTAACAAAATTGTAAAAAATAACTTCGGTAGGTAATTTTATTTAATAAGTATATATACATGATGTTAATTTTATGCATATTTACAACGTGCAAACGGCTATGGATATTCTCCATATATTTGATAACAAAGCTATGTATGAACATATGTATGTACATAAGTGCAATTTGATCTATTTAATGATGAATTCCATTAAATCTGTTGAAATGTATAATTAATTCGTATTTATATTATTACTTAAATATTTAATTAATATAATTATAATTAATATATGTTTTTTAAGTTATATTTTTATATATATGTATTTATTTACTTTGGATTACTTTACAGATTTTAAAAAACCATACGCATAATGCTTACATATTCACATATGTATGTAATTTTGTGTTCATGTAAACAAAGTTGAAGGAATAATTTTCATTATGTTTGTAAATTTGTCTACACACATCTTTGTATGTAAATATGTATGTACAGTACACCCATTGTTTCATACAAAAACTCCGTCGTCAGGGACAACCAAACTTTGTCAAAAAGAAAATGGTAGAAAATCGGAGCTGTACCGAAACCGCTGCCCTTACCACTGTACAGCTTTGCCTACAAACTAGCGTAAATACATATGTATGCATGTTTGTGCTTGCATACAAATGCAGACAGTCCTGGATGCCTTATATGCCACACTCAAAGAAACAAATAGTCATACTTAACAGGTTCCCTGTCCCCAAACAAAAATTAATTTTTAACGGTACACGTGCAACACTTATTTTTGAAATTATATTGCTGTAGGCGCTTTCAGAGGTTATCGATGAGTTTTTGAACTATCCCACAC
>NW_017537611.1:59698-67790 GCF_001853355.1 Bactrocera latifrons | reverse complement strand
AAAATAATTTTGTATCACATGTGATACATTGGACAGGGAACCTGTTAAAATTGTAATTTCTAGGAATTTCAAAAAAGAAATCGTGAGATGCAACAAGATATAATATAGGCTGTTAAGAGTGATGAGGGAGGGATTTGATTGTCATTTAAGCGGCGTACTACTGAACCGGGATTTACTGTACATTTGAATCAGAGGAATATTTTCTCTGTAACATTTCTTGAATTTAAAATCGACAAATAAACTATGTTGTCAATTCTATTCTATATACATATATATTTGCGGGGTTGTTACTTTTCCCCTCCATAAAATTTCAGAAATATATTCAATTTATCAATTTTAGCTTCTGAAATCGTGGAGATGCGTCTGCTCTTATGAATGAATCGAATATGCTTTTTGAAAGTACGTTTGCGTTCATGAATGAAAATTTTGTTGTGGTGTTATTTACTATAAAGTTTGACGTCGAGCATATTGATTCTGATATTATTAAAGACGATTGTTGTTTTTGGGTATTAGTATATAGATATATTGTGTATGCATTTTTTGTCTGGGAATGTCTTGTTCACATATTTATGATGATGATGATGTTTGAGAAGATTGTTGTTTTTCCAGAAGAATGTTTGTATCTTTTTATTTACATGCGTACGCATATATTATTTGTGTGAGAATGTCATACATATGTGTGTACGTACACATAGAGAAGCGCGCGCTTTTTATATTACTGACAAATGAGAACATCTTGATTCGTCACGTCAATGGTTGTGTGTTTGAGTTATTGTCCGTTAGATTTAACAGCTTCTAACAATTAGATTTTTAACTTATCCCTTATGCTTAGAATCCGGGGGCAATGGAAGAACACGTGCTCAGAGTCTTCTATTGACTCCGTACACATCGAACAATACTGACGTCGTCTTCTTTCTTTCCTCTCTCTTTTAGATTTCTGTAATTGGATCTGATAGCTCATATAATCTCGTGATCTCGTTTTGTGTTCAGCCAGTTCCAAACTCTTGGAAGAAAACCATTGGCGTGGACCATTTATGCATTCATTACATTTATTTTGTAGGTCTTCAAGGACCACTATAAGGTCGTCCGCGTATGCGTCGTCCGCGTATGCGATTAGCTTAACGTTTTTTGGGTGTGGAATTCTTAGCATCTCATCATAAACTAAATTCCATAAGAGAGGGCCTAAAACAGATCTTTGTGGTACTCCGCTTGTAATAGGGTAGCTCTTGATGCCTTCGGTGGTGTCGTAGATCAGCCTTCTATTTTTAAAATAACTCATAACGAAATTTATAAGGTATTGAGGGGCGCGTATTCCATATAGGGCTTCGAATATATTTTTCCATTTAGCAGAGTTGAACGCATTCTTCACATCCAGGGTGATCACTGATCAGCGCACAGTATTTTTTTGTACCACCTTTACATCTTTTGCCACTTACTGCTCTTTTAGCAGTGTTGACAACTTCTTTCAGTGCATCGATAGTAAACCTCTGTTTTCTGAAGCCGTATTGTCTTTCTGATAGTCCGCCGGTCTCCTGGATTGTAATTTCCAAGCTGGCGTACACTTTTCCCATTGTGTCAAGCATACACAGAGGTCGATACGAAGAAGGTTCATCTGGTGGTTTTTTTGGTTTTGGGATTAAAACCAAGCGCTGGACTTTCCAGGAATCGGGGAACATCCCTTCTTTTATACATGCGTTGAACATTTTTGCGGAAAGAGTGGGCTTTGAGATTATGGCTACCTTTAGAGCTCTGTTTGGTATGCCATCGATACCAGGCGCTTTGTTGTTTTTGATTCTTTTAGCTATGACCAATAGTTCTTCTTCCGTAACCAGTGGGGGTGATGCAGCAACTTCGTTTCGTTGCACATCGCTAGTAATCGAGGCGTGCGTCGGAAATAATGCCTCGACGACTTTCTTCATAAACGGAGCACATTGGATTGCTGCCGCTTATTTTGGAATTTCGCTTCTTTACAAATCTTTTTAAAACAGTTTCTCTTGCTATGGATTATAGCTGACTTTAGAAGTTTCTTATGGTTTTTAAAGGCTTCTTTGAGACGGTTTCCGTTCTTGCCACTTTGATTGCGACGTCGGGCTGAGTAACAGAGCTTTCTGAGCGTGGCAATTTCTTCATTCTACCAGTATACAGGTCTTCGCTTATTGTGACATTTTGTCCTTCGCATTGTAGCGTCGCATGCTTCTACCAGTTCCTTTTGAAATGCGGTTACTAAGTGGACGCCGCCTTCGCCTGGTGCTATTGCTGTACTCCAGACTATCTCAAAAATGTCAATGTCAAAATCTGTTTGTTTCCAGCTTCGTTTATGTGTAGTGTTACTGCATGGGGGTTCCTGGTCTCGAGAGAATAAAACTTCTGCGATGATTGCCATATGGTCACTATTTGTGAACATGTCTGACACGTTCCACTTAATGTAACTGCTTAGTTCGTCACTTGCAAACATCAGGCCTATTGCAAAGCCTTTATTTCCTTTTTGGTAAGTATTTCTTGTGCCACTATTCGTTATTGTGAGGTTGGTTTGGCTCAGGAATTCTAAAACTAGGCGCCCACGGTGGTTTGAACTCCTGCTTGCGTAGGTAGTAAACCATGCGTTAAAATCGCCTGCCATTATTATCGGCGATTTTCCTCTGCTTTCTAAGGATAATTCCAGGAGGAATTCTTCAAATTCTCTAAGGGGCGCACTGGGACGAGCATAGCAGCTTACGCAATAAATTCCCCCTCTTTGCGCCCATGTAAAGCCATTTTTTGCTTCTCCGCAGCAAGATGTGAATGTTTGTCCATTGCAGGACCATATTGTTGCTTTGCCACTTCTGTCAGTAATCCAATGCTTTCCGAATGTTGGGAGTAGTGCTCACTCAGTAAGGCGACATCAATGTTGCTTTCTAGTACGGTTTGTTGCAGTGGTTTAGGTTCAGCTGCAATATTCTCATTTCTCCATTGTCTTTAGCAAGTTCACGTATTTGGGGCAATTCGTGCTTAGAACCGAATGTTCTCCTTTACAGAGCATGCAACTCGGTGTGTTAGTGCATACTTTTGCAACATGTGCAGCGTTTCCACAACGTGTGCAAAGAGAGGACCTGTCGATCAGACTACAACATTTACGCGCCATGTGGCCTGGATGGAAGCATCTGTAACAGCGGGAAACAGGGCAGTACTCCCGAAGGCGGCAGACAATATATGTATACATATGTATGTATGTACATCTTCTATCATGTTAATCTTATGTATATGCACAAGCTCATATCATAATTTTATTGTCTGCTCATATGAATTTTTTTTTTCTTTCGGAGGTGGAATCTTCAAAGATATCGCAATTTTTCCGGACGATATGCACGATTCGTATTGGCCGTACGCCCAAGCAGGACTTGCGACACAATATGTCGTCTTTGCTTGTATTTCGCCCACGGAACTGCCGTTAGGCATTACATCGTGGGACCATGCTTAGCCATTCAGCTCTTCATTCACACATTTTCGCTCTAATTCCGATTAACCCCTCTGTTTTCGCTGCGTTGCCACTCTTTCTTTCTTAACTCTTGCATAGCTATAGCTGCCCACGCTCTCATTCTGTTCCAGACCACCTTCGATTCGATCATGTAAGGCACTATATACTCCGGAGTCACGCGATCGTTTATCACACTCTCTTTTTGTAGTCTTTSTTTTTCATATTTTGGACAGGAAAAGAATATATGTAATACATTTTCATTGTTGTTTTGTATTTTGTATTTGTATAGATATTCTCTATAACATCCATGACCTGTTAAAAACTGGGTAAGGTAAAAATCAGTTTCCCCGTGTTTCCGTTCTATCCATGGTTGTATACTTCTAATAAGCCTGTGCGTCCATCTCCCCGTAGTTGCTTCGTCCTATCGTTTCTGCCATTCGTTTAGGCTCCTTTGTCTTTCCTGCTTCAGCTCTTCATTCGTTAAGCGATCGCCAGTGCTTTTCGTTCTGTAGAATTCCCGCTTAATTTCCATGGCCATTATGTCTGGTGGCATGAGGCCTGATATGACTCCGGCCGCCTGATGTGATACAGTGCGGTAGGCACACGCAACTCTGATTGCATCCAGTCGTACTATTGATTTCGTTTTTTTTGCATATGTTTGCTGCTGCAGTGCTATCCCCCATATGGGTGCAGCATACATAAGTATAGACTGACTCACTTTGGCCAAGAGGACACGTCTGTTCTGGCTTGGTCCACCAATCCTCGCCATTATCCTCGTTAGCGCTGCCATCACCCTAGACGCTTTTTCACAGGATTTGTCTATATGCGGCTTGTAACTTAACCTCGAGTCTATCATCACTCCTAGATATCTCAAAGATTGCTGTGTGGTAATGGTATATCCATCAATATTGAGTGAGGCGACCTCTAGTTTCTTCCTGCTTGTGATTAGTACCGCTTCCGTCTTTTGGCCAGCTAGTTGAAGCTTTGTTACCATAAGCCATTCTTTGATTTTTTCCGCTGCATGATTGCAGAGACGCTCTATTTCGTGAATTTTCTTCGCTACCACAGACACCGCGATGTCATCAGCGTATCCGATTATTTGCACCTGCTTGGGTAATGGGAGGCGCAGTACTCCATCATATAGGATATTCCACAGAAGTGGGCCTAGGACTGAGCTTTGTGGAACTCCGCCCGTTACACTATAGCGTTGTGGTCCTTCGTATGTGTCGTATAGCAGGACCCTGTCTGACAGGTAGTTGGAGATAATCTTCAGCAAATAGGGTGGTGTGTTCTTTAGTCGAGGAGCTCTTATTATATATCATGTGAATGCATGTATACGCATGAGCGCGTTCAGAAATTCAAATCATGACTTTATTACTTATCAATATTATTAAATGTGCGCGCATTAATCTGCATGTTCATATATTCATATATACTTATATATACATATATTTGTACATATTTCTACAACGTTGTGGCGCTTTGTCGTCGCGTCAGTGCTTCTACAGACTACTCGTTGACAAAACGTGAGTTTAGACCATTGTTAGTCCGTGGCAACGGAGATGCGAAATATGCGAGCGACGCTTGTTATTATGAATGTATGTACATATGTTTGTGGCTCGCAGTTGCTTTCGTAAACATACAGACAAATGTGGCAAAGAAATAATATATGCACTTATATGCCATAGAAGTTCTATTGCTACAAATATGGGAAAGATAACGAAATAATAGGAATACGCATATTTCATGAAGGTCATCAATTTTCTTTSAAGAAATGAAGTTCATTTGGCATATCTTCACTTTGTAATAGTCGAAATATATATAATCTACTTGAAATATTAATTTATTTAAAAATTAAAAACTAAAATTAAAATTATTTTTATCTAATTTCTCCCGCTTTTGTAAAAAGAAGTTTAAATTTTTACCTTTTTTCGGAAAACTATGGTTCATATAATACAAAATAATCACGCATATGTTGACCGCGTATTTTTAATGTAGTATAAATTGGGCCACAAAAATCTACGCCACATATAAGGTAGGGTCGTAGCGCCGAAGCTCAGTATATACAGTAATAAACCTTTGCTTTGTTTACATACATATACTCAACTCTAGAAAATCTTAGGGTCTTTTTTTACTACTTTCATGGCAATCAGGGTGTTGTGTTAGCATTTAAGCTACATATATATTTTAAATTTTGATGATCAACACTTTAATTATACAATATATTAAATACTTCAAGCGTTTACATTATTTAAGTGATTATATTGAATTACTTTGCATATCTGTTCAATTTTATTGAGATACTACTTGTTGTTTAATGTTAAATCAGTTTTTATTTTGTGCAATTTTTAAACACGCTTCAAGTATTTCTAAATTTTTGGATGCAGTAAGACACAATCCTGGGTGGTAATTTGTCGTTTGAAATATACAAATTGACAATGCGTTAGCCGTAATAGGAAAGCATCAAATGGAAATTGAGTTTGAAATATGTCGAAGTTTTTAATAACAATACATATTAGTGTTAATAATAAACTTTATTATTAAAACCAAATAAGTGTTGTTGCTGAAATAAAGTAAGATTAAAGTAAGATGTATAAATATATTAGAAATATGTCGAAGTTTTTAATAAGTTTTTGTTTACAGTTGTAAATCCTTCTATAAATTTTTATATATACATATTTTGTAATTATTCTTATAATAATAATAACTTAAAGATGCAAAAATAAATTATCAAAAATATTTTTAATGTTAATAAAAATCGTTACATTTCGTTGGTATAAAGAGTACATGGGAAATACATGTGCCAATAAATTAAATAATCTGAAAATAACTACATGTATACATTTATATGCAATTTGACATACTTATAAAGAAATAAATATTGTACCGTTTCTATCTGTTTTATAGTAAATAGTATACGAATGAGAATTAGAACGATGTATTAAAAATCCATCTTGAAATGTTTAAATACTATATTCTTTCTTCTTTCTAAATTAAAATTATTAGTAGTAATATTTCAAAAACTTTCGAATACAAACCTTTTTATGTTTTCTGTCTGTCAATTGTAAACAAATACATTCAGAAAAAAAACTCGATACCGAGAAATCTAAAAACAGGCCTGCATTTTATTAATAAGAACTCACTACATAAAGAATATCTGACTATCAGTATATGATATTTTTATGGGTGAAACATGACACACTATGGCGTTTAAATCAAATATTATTAAATATATGTCATTAATAAAGAGTTTCCTTTTATATTAAGCAACAATATTTATAGTTGTTATTTAATACAATAAATTTGCTAAGTATTTACTACCTCAATATAAACAGCACTGCGTTGCTACCTCTGAAAATGCAAGATGACCGTTTATTCACCAATCAGAAAGTTACCACGAAAAGGTTATCTACTGTATATACTGTGGCTCGAAGTCTTTCAACTGGCAAGTTTCCCATTATTTGGGTTTGCAACTTCGGCTTATACTGAAAGCAGTGTGTACAGTTTCTTACGGTTCTACTGCATGCCTCTCTTGTATTAATCAGCCAACCAACAATTAGCTCAACCAAAGCTATTGATAACGAAATGCGAAGTCTTATTTAGTAATAATGGGAATTTGGCATCGTATGGTAGAGGTGCATTTAAAAGGCGACCTCCTACTCGGATTAATTTGAATGAAAGCGACATACCCGAGTATTCATGCAAAAACGGATTAAGTTTTTGCAAGTTTGCGAGTAGCGTGGTGCCCTTCCTCAGTTTTTGGATTTCATTCGCAAATTCCGAATGTTGAATCACCTGAAAAATTTTCAAAAAACTCAAGTGTAATTCGTCAGATGTCAGGTTCCTTCCCTCCGTAGGCATTTTTGGTCGTCTAATCCACCGTAATAGATAGGCAACCACACGAAGCAATTTTTAATGAGCAGAAAATTTTTCGAAAAGGTTCAATAGTGTATTCTCTTTCACACTTATGGCTAGTATGAAAGTATTTTTCTTCTCCTCTAATGCTTCATCGTCTGGGTAGAGCTGGAAGGGAGTATTAATTGGCCAGCGGGATCTTATAGGAGGAACTGTGGACCGCCAAACCATATTGAATTATGCAATTCATCCACATTGCAACCCCGAGACACTTTATCCGCTGATTTTGTTTTGTTGGCACATGTCGGCAATTTATATTGTCAGTCAATTCTTGAATTTCAGACACTCTATTTGCAACAAAGGTTTGCAATGAAGATGAATGCTTTTTTACCCAATGCAATAAGATTTCAGAGTTTGTCCGAAATATAATTTTTTCAAATTTTCGATTCAACATTGGCGCAATTCGTGACCATAATTTGACAAGAAGATGAGATTCCGAGAGTTGGAGACGCGAAAAAGGCTTGGTTTTCAGCGGAGCCACTCTAGACTTCGCAGTAAGCAGCGTACATTTGACACCACTAGCAGATTGGCTATGTATGTATATTCCGCATCCGTACGCTCTTATTGAAGCGTCGGAGAAGCCATGTATTTGGCAGAAATAATCAAAATGTAAGAGGCCTTAATACAAAACTCTCCGATCTGTATTCAAATAGCGTCAATTATAATTTTAAAATCATTTAGGATGTTCACGATAAGGTGGTTATCGGGTTATGTGGTTATGTG
>NW_017537611.1:58100-59188 GCF_001853355.1 Bactrocera latifrons | reverse complement strand
CACAGAAACTTGGTTAAAGCCCCACATTTTTGATAGTGAAATATTCAATAGCGAATTTGAAATCTTTAGATTTGACCGGCTGAACAAGAAAGGAGGCGATGTCTTGTTTGCTGTTCATTCTTCAATTTCATCTGAAGACGTCGATGTTTCGCATGCAGACTTTATAGAATTTAGGTGCATTCGCATTTGCGCTAATAGTGGCTATATCTACTTAACTTTGTCTTATATAACGCCTCACTCGGACATATCTGTATATATGCAGCATGCTTCATTAATAAATAATGTTTTCTCAATGACCAATAATACTGATTCCATGATTGTTTTTGGGGGATTTAAATTTACCGTCCGTATCATGGAAATCTATTGATGACTACACCATTCCTATTAGTACTCGCTTATGTTTTAGAGTTCTTAGATAAAATGTCGGAGTTTGGTCTTAACCAAATTAATTTAATCTCGAACGAGTTTGGTAAGTTCTTAGATCTAGTCTATGTTGATAACGCTTCAATGTTCTCTGTTGTCCGATGTGACCCTTTGGTTCAGCCAGAGGACTCGTATCATACCTTGGAAATTAACACCGAAACCATAGCCAACTCTGCTCACAATAATATACAACACCATTGTTTTCGGTTCAACTTTGCGAAAGCTAAATTTAAGAAAATTAGAGGCAATATTGAATTTAGTACTTCCCACTTTAATGAAACTATTTTAAACTTATTTGAAAAATATGTTCCGAAGTGTGTTGCTAATCAAAAAATGAGTTTTAATTTAAGGTTTTCGAAAGAATTATGTAAATTAAAAACTAGAAAATCTCGTGCTTTTAAACTTCTTAAAAAAACTAGTTTAGTTGCTGACTATACAAAATATTCTAAATTGCGCCGACAATTTGCTGAACTTAACAAAATATGTTATAATAATTATATAAATAAAGCCAAAAATAATATTATACGTAATCCAAAACTGTTCTACGATTTCGTCAACTCCAAACGGATGATTTCTAATTTTCCGTCTGCTATGAAATATATGTAAGTCTAGTATGTCCAGTGACAATCACACCATTTCTAATATGTTCGCTGAATTCTTTAGGT